>NW_027194783.1:0-26859 GCF_032444005.1 Ranitomeya imitator | reverse complement strand
CCGTGTTCGGGTTGTGCCAACCTTTCCGGTGGATGACGTGGAGTTTATAGCTAGATGGGAGGAGGCCTGTGGAGCCTGCTCAGGAGTTCTGATGAAGTTACTGATTGGTCTTAATACTAAGACCATAGAGGGCCTGGATAAAGAGATTGATTTGGCTCTATCTGAACTACGTGGTAAATGCTCGGAGGAGCAATTTAAGAACTATGATACACAGATGGAGAAAGCGGTGGAATCTACTGTTAAACGGATTAGTGATACACAGACGTCTAAATTAAATAGAGATCTGAAAGATTATCAGTCTCAAAGTGTATATTTATGGAGAAAACCATCTGTTCAACAACATCCCATATCACGCAGTGCATCTAGCACGTCTCTCTCTTCATACGGCTCGCAGTCTGATGGTTCAGGGATGTCTGCAGTTACACGGTCGGGAACACCTTACAATAGAACTAGAAGACAGAATTATCATCCCTATAGGAGGCAAAAAGCACGTCATCTCGAAGCCCCAAGGGATGATAATAAGGTAATAAATTTGAGTAAACACTCTTTGTCTCGGGCCGATTGTTCGCTTCTAGAAAGGGGACTATCTTTTTCACCGACTACGGGTATAGACCGGTTTACGGTTATTAAAGATCTACATTTATTTGCCCGGTCTTTATTATTCAAACGACATTTTTTTGATAATAGTCTTCATGAATTGTTTCCTACAGAAAGCGAGCAATTGGCCCTGAGAATCCTAGAGGAGCTGTCCAGGGAGCATCAGACAGAGGAAGGAGGTAGGATTCCACCAGCGATCCGAGTACGATCTAAGAAGTTTCCTCCTTTATCGAGTTGTAGCGCCATTGATACGTTTGTAAAAGTGGTCAGTGAAGAACTAACGAAGATCCCCCAATCTATTAAAAATGATAACTTGACAAGACAGGAGAGAGCACGCCTCAAACAGCTTAGGGATCTCCCTGATGTTGTGATCAAGCTGGCGGACAAGGGGGGTAACATTGTGATATGGCCTAAGGTGATGTACGAGAAGGAGGCCACACGTCAGCTATCTAACTCTACTTGTTATAAAAAGTTGACTTATAACCCCTTGTCCGCCTACTGTTCACAACTCAGGGAGATCCTTCAAAGGGGCATAGAGAGGGGGGTCATCACTAAGGAGCTATATACGGCCTTAGTGGTGGTTGAACCCACAATACCGACATTTTACCTACTTCCCAAGACACACAAGAACTTGTCTACTCCACCTGGGCGTCCTATAGTGTCGGGGAATGGCAGCTATCTTGAACAGATAAATAAATGGATTGACTCGATCTTACAACCCCTGGTGGAGGAACTTCCCTCTTTTCTAAAGGACACTAATCAATTGTTATGTAGAGTGGATGACTTGAAATTGGGGAGCGACATGGTCATGGGGGCCATGGATGTTGAATCTTTATACACAAGCATTCGCCATTGCGACGGCTTGGCGGCTACTCAATTCTATTTATCCACGTCCAGTTGGTCCCCAGATTTTGTCATCTTCCTGTTGGAGGTTCTCAACTTCGCCCTTACTCATAACTTCTTCACGTTTAGGGGGTCCTTTTTCCTGCAGCTCCAGGGAACAGCCATGGGGGCGGCCTTTGCGCCGTCCTATGCTAACCTGTTCCTGGGGCTGTGGGAAAGGGACCTCCTACAGTCAGATGGTCTGTCTTCTATGGAGCGCGTTCTGCTTTGGACGCGCTACATAGACGACATTCTTATCATCTGGCAGGGCAGTGGCGAGTCTTTTGCCGAATTTGTGACCACTCTAAACGACAATTCCCTCAACATCAGACTGACAGCGGTATGTAGTAGATCGAGCATTGAATTTCTAGATGTGACCCTTAGGAGAGACTGCACAGACACAGTACAAACAACGGTTTATAGGAAGCCAACGGCGACGAATATGTTGCTCCATGCTTCCTCCTCGCACCCGACCCACATGATACACGCGGTCCCTATTGGGCAATTTTTACGTATACGCCGCATTTGCTCCACAGACTCAGAGTTTGAAACCCAGGCCAAGGACCTTTGGTCCCGGTTTAAAGAAAGGGGATACAGCAATCGGGCTATCAAAAGAGCATATTTTAGAGCTAAATATAGCAATAGAAATGAATTGCTCTATGGTAGCCGGATTGGAGGCAATGAGTCTGAAGTTGTGAGGTTTATTACCAACTACAATTCTAGGGCAGGAGCAATAAGAAATGTGTTTGAACGTGCTTGGCCGATCCTAAGAACGGATGTGACTTTGGCTAAATTATTGCCCAATCGGCCATCCATTACGTTTCGGAGGTCTAAAAACATACGTGACCATTTGGTGCGCAGCCACTATGTGGACAACTCGCCTAGGACGTTTTTGGATGATCCACGTAACAAACCTAGGGGTGGCTGTCGCACCTGTGGTAGATGTGTGGCGTGTTGTAACATCTCTAGAGAAGACACGTTTGTTGATTCCTCAGGGCTCAAAAACTTTAAAATTACAAAATCTATTACATGTACATCAAGGAACGTTATTTATTACGCGGTTTGCCCTTGCCCACTAATTTATGTGGGGCTAACTACTCGGCAATTGAAAACAAGGGTGCGCGAACACGTCCTTGGGATTGAAGCAGCTGTGCATGTAACTGATTTGAATTTGTTAAAAACGATACCCAGGCACTTTAAGTCACACCACAACTGTGACAGCAGTGTCCTGCGAGTTAAAGGGATTGACAAGATAGAGACGGGTATTAGGGGTGGTAATATCTCCCAGAGGTTGGCACGGCTCGAGACGAGGTGGATGTGGACCCTTAATACAGTCCACCCCCATGGATTAAATGAAAGTATTAGTTTTGCGCCTTTTCTGTGATCTTGGCTCTTATATTGGTGTTGGCGGTACTCCGCACGATGTTGCTCCCGTACTTGATTTTAACTTTCTATTATTTTATCTTTAGTGTTTGATTTTATCCGGTTATGTCGAATGACTCTGCTATGGGGTTCAGGCTCTTCCTGTTTTCTGGATATTGTGGAAGACTCATGAAGATTTGGACTAGAAAGACATCATCGCCCTACATGACCACTTTGTATATATCTTTGTATTTGTATGTGACATGTATAGATTTAAGATGTACTTTATATCTCTCCTTTTTTTGTTATGTATTAAGTGATACCCGTTACCTGCGGTAATATGCCTGTATATAGTGTCCATATGTCCAGGGGCGCCTTTATATCTAGGCACAGGGATTATACATGTCCTTTTGATCACGTGTCATGACCATCTATGGTCTTGGATCAATGTGGGCATTTCTTGTGGACTCTGCGGTGATCACAAGCGATGGGATGTTTTCTTTTCCTTTTTTTCTTTATTTTTAATTTATCTGTTCTTTTTACATATATGTTTTCCCAGTTTCCCTTTTTCATTAGTGTGTTTTTCTATGTATTTTCTTTTGTGGGTTCGATTTATTATTTTTGTCCCATATGATTTGTTTATCCATTGTGGTTGACCTGTGGTAGTTGCTGGGACGCTGCCTGCACGCATGCGCGCTTTGCCCGGTCACTCTGGGCGGCCTGTGGCGTCATCATGCATGGGCGGTTGCCTTGGTTTTTGGCGACGCCTCTGCATGACGCCACCGCTGACTGCAGTTGCCGGTTCCCATAGCGTCGCCTGCGTCACTTCCGGCGGCGGCTTCAGCAACTACCGATCTGGTCGCATAAAAACCCCGGCATCAGCACTAGCCGACACGCCCCCTGACGAAGGAGCTTCCGCTCCGAAACGCGCGTCGGGCGGACGTGTGCACCGGACCTAAGCTACTTTTTGACCTCCCTGCTACAGGTAACGTACAGCTGTGTTTATGGCCATGCCGCCTTGCTACAGTTTTGGCAGTTATAAGTGTATGATAGGATTGATGGTCGTGTTCGGCCATGGGAGAGAGATAATATTATGGTAGGCAGTCATTGTTACACGGATTCTTTTGCTGCTTTATTGGTTGGTTAATACGGTGTGGTCCTGCGCTATATAGCACATCTGGACATTAAACCCACTGTGGTAATACTTTGGATACAGCATTTTACTACATGATCTTTTGACTTACAGCGCGGGCACACAATATAACTTTCTAGCTTGCATTATTTACGTGTATTTGTATCTACTAATGAGTGTTTCTACCATATGGTAGCCTGGGGTCTTTTAGGTCTACACGTCCTGTTGTACAGTGGCGACTTGCTGCGGCGACCGCCAACATTAGTTCACTATGTTTCTTTGTTGTCCAGGAACTAGTATGCTTTTAAATTTGTTGTATTTGTACTAATAAAAATTATCTTTATATGTGATATACCCAGTATTGGTCGTTTTTTCTGTGGTTTCCACACCTCTCTTAGTGTTTGCTTTAACGACTGGGCGTAATTATATCCATTTTCTGGTAACAGAGATATATACATTGGAGATTTACGTGATGTTGCCATCGAATACCTTTATTGTTTCACGATGTTACTTTTATGTCGGAGCATTATTGCCTGAATGTCTATGAGTGGTTTCGGAATCATGCCGGAGATCCCTGTTTGAAGGGAGTCAAATGTGAACCACTGTTTGGTCTTCAGGAAAGGCAGGTGACTATCACTGTCTATAACCCCTTTACTGAACCTGCATTGTTGGAGAGCTTCCTCTCACAGTATTGTGACTTTGTTTCAAAGGGAGAGAAGCAAGTGAACTGTTTAGGAATCTTCAATTGTCGATACAAATATCGTGTAAGGTTCAGAAGAGATCCTGGCAGTGTGGGTGGGTTCAGACACCCTCTGGCGAACTTCTCTGTAGCAGGGCATAGGGGTTTCCTGACGTACCCTGGGCAGCCTCTGTTTTGCAGGAGATGTTTCTCTTTTGGACATGTCCAGGCAGACTGCCAGAAGGGGCAGTGTTGCCGAAACTGCAAGAAGGAGGAGCATATGACTGGTGATTGCCCGATGGCTAAGACCTGTGACGTGTGTGGTAGTAGTGACCACATGTATAAGGATTGTCCGTGGAGTGCGCCTAGACGCTCAGAGAGTGAATGGAGAGAGGAGGAGGAGAGAAGGAGGAGGTTGGCGACTATCAGGAAGGAAACTGAAAGAATGGAGAGAGAGGAAAGGAGGGAGAGGGAGAGGGAAAGACGCTCTGTGACTCCAGATGACATTGTGCTAGCACCCCGTGGTGCTATGAGTGATGCACAGAAGGAAGATAAGGAAGGAGTTTTGGTTGGCGGCAAAAAAAGTAGAGAAGGGGTGTAATAAGGAAGATCAGGAAGAAGATGAGGAAGAAGATGATGACTCTACTGTGCCTGAAATGTTTTCTCTTGAGGAAGCAATGGATGCAACGGAGGAAGACGGGCGTATTTCTGAAGCTGAGAGCCCTGTGCACCCCTCAGATCCTCAGAATATTAGAGGGCTTTCTTCAGATGAGGACAGGGGTGCGAATAAGTGTCAGAGGGAGGAGGATGGGGAAAGTGATGAGGCATGCAGTAGTATGCCTAAAAGGAAAATTGGGCCAGCTAAAAAAAAAATGGAGTGAGCACGAAGGGGTTAATGGTTCAGAGACTTGCTGTTCAGTCCAAATGGCAGAGGAGGACAATGGTGATACTGGGTAAAATGAAAGCTCAGTGGATCTGTTGTTTTTTTTTTTCTCTCCTTTCTGTGAGTCTTGACCTTTGTCAAGGGCTTTTTGTGTAATGTGTGTAGTTTTGTGGTAATTTTTGCATTGTTTTTTGTTTTTATAGTATGGGTTTTTCTATAGTTTCTCAAAATGTGAGAGTTTTTCAGAAAGCGAGGAGGAGAGCAGCAATTTTGGATTTTTTAGCTATGCAGAGTGCATCTATTTTTTGTTTGCAAGAATGTGGGATTGTGGATGGTGTGAAAGGGGATGAGTGGTCTTATGGTGCGTCTGTGTGGTCTGGTAGTGCAAATAATAGAAATGATGGTGTGGGTATTTTAGTTAAGGGGCAGGAGGTTGTTTTGAATAATTATTTGGTGGTGGAGGTGGGGAGGTGTATCTTAGCAAATTTTGAATATAAAAATGCTAAGTTTTGTGTTATCAATATTTATGCGCCAGTAGAAAAAAATGAGCGTAAGTTATTATTTGAAAAAGTGAAGCTTTTTGTTCCAGGAAGAGTGCCTGTGGTGATTGTGGGTGATATGAATTGTGATGTGGGGGGAGTGAATGTGGATGTGTCTGGAAAAGTTTTGCTGGAGTTAGTTACTGACTTTGATTTGAGTGATATGCAGCGTGTGTGTAAGGTTAACCCTTTGTTAGATACCTTTTTTTCTGATAGTGGAAGAGCACAGTCCAGGTTGGATTATTGTTTTATTTCTAAAAATATTATTCCTGTTGGATATAAGCAGGATAGGGTCGTTTTTTCGGACCATGTTTGTGTGTTGTGCGAGTTAGATATTAATGTTAATGGTGTGTTTGGAAAGGGTTTGTGGAAATTAAATGTGAAATTGTTGGAAAATGAAGCTGTGAGGAAGGAGTATGTGAGAAAGTATGAACAGTGGTGTAAAAGTAAGGAAAGTTTTGGGAATGTTTGTGAGTGGTGGGATTGGGTTAAGAGGGAGACAAAAAAGTTTTTTAAAAGTGTGGGGTATGAATTTGCGGCAATTAAGAGGGAAAAGTTTGTTAAGTTGAATGCCCGTTTATGTTTATTGTATAAATTGAGGGAAGGAGGAATGGAGGTGGAGGAGGGGATAAAAAAGGTTAAAAAAGAAATTAAAGAGTTTTTGGAAGAGAAAGGGAAGAGTATTATTTTTAGGGCAAAAATTGATAGAATGGAGCAAGATGAAAGGTGTTCGAGGTTTTTCTTTAAAAAGGTTTTTGGGAAAAAGCAGAGTATGGGTGTTTTGAATGCAGAGGATGGAAGAGAGGTAAGTGGGGAGTATATGTGTGAACATGTGGCTAAGTTTTATGAGGAGCTGTATGCAGTGAAGTGGAGGGATGAGGCTTTGGAGGAGGATGTACTAAGTGTATTAGAAAATAAATTGAGTGAGATGGAGAGAGAGAGAGTTATGGGTGAGGTGACAGGTGATGAGGTATGGAAGGTAATGAATAGCATGGCGGTAAATAAGACTCCAGGAGAGGATGGTCTTCCTATAGAGTTTTATAGGGTGATGTGGCATGTGATTGGTAAGGATTTTGTGGATATGTGTAAGTATATGTGGTCTAGTATGGAGGTGGCTGAGAGTATGCGTGCGGGGATGGTTGTGTTAATACCTAAAAAAGGAGATTTGAAGAGTTTTTGAATTGCGATTATAAGATCTATGCGAAAGTAATGGCGAATAGGATGCGTGATGTGATAGAGAGTGTGATTGGGGATGAACAGTGTTGTGCGGTGCCTGGGAGACGTATACATGAGTGTGTGTGTATGTTGAGAGATTGTTTGTGGGACTGTATGAGTCGGAAGAAGAGTGTATTTGTTTTGAGTTTGGACTTTGAAAAGGCGTATGATCGGTTATCACATAGTTTTTTGTTCCGGGTATTATTGAGAATGGGGTTTCCGCCTGATTTTGTTTGGAGGGTGAGGAGCTTATATAAAGACATTTATAGTTGTGTTTTGATGAATGGTTCTGTGGGTAGAAGAGTGAATGTTTTTTCAGGTGTGCGACAAGGTTGTCCTTTGTCTCCTGTGGTTTTTATTTGTGCGATTGAACCGTTGCTTTGTATGTTGAGGAAAGATAAAGTGATTAGAGGAGTACAAGTGCCAGGAGGTGGAGGGAGGGAATGGAAGGTTAGTGCTTATATGGATGACGTGTGTGTGTTGTGTGATTCAGAGTATTCTGTGAGGCGGGTGAAGTTATTAGCGTCTATTTTTTGTGGTGCGTCAGCATTTAAGGTGAATTGGGAGAAGAGTGAGTGTAAGGTTTTTGGGGGAGGGGTTTTAAGTAAGGATGTAGGAGTGAATGAGGTGACTGGGTCTATTAAGGTTTTGGGGGTGAAATTTTCAGAGAGTTTGGATGGGAAAGAAAGTTGGGATGATGCAAAAGGAAAGGTTGAGCGGAAGTTATGTTTTTGGAAGATGAGAAGTCTTTCGTTTTTTGGAAAAATCTTAGTTATTAAAAGTGTGATTTTGCCTATTTTCTTATATATTGCAGTGGTCTTTCCGCCGGGGTATATATGTATGAGAGGGTTAAATAGGATTCTGTTTGTGTTTTTGTGGAATTCTAGAATGGAGAGGGCTAGGAGGGAGGTTTTGGTGAAACGTTTAGAAAAAGGTGGGTTGGGTTTTCCAAACCTTGAGGTGTTTCTTGGTGTAAATATTGTGGTTTTTGTGTTGAGGGTGATTAGGATGGATGGCAAGTTTTCTTGTCTGTGTAGGTTTTTGTTTGGGGCGTATTTATTTCGTTTGAAGTGGCGAGAGAGGGATCTGAGGTATCCGGTTGCTTTTGACGTGCCTAGATGGTATGTGTGGGTTTATAAATTTTTGGTGAAGTATGAGTTATGTGATGTGGATGTTAGGTTGTTGAGTAATAAGAAGGCTGTATATAGGATGATTGAATGTAGAGAGACAGAGTGTGGAATAAACATGGTAAGAGGGAATGATATAGAAAAAGTATGGAAGAAAGTGCGGTTAGACGGTATGACGAATAGGCAGAGTGAGATTGTGTGGCAGTCTTTGCATGGAGTGTTACCAGTTAGAGAATTTCAGAAGAATCGTGGGTTGGGGAGAAATGATATGTGTCCGAGAGGTGGGTGTGGTGGAAGGGAAAGTGTAATACATGTGTTTTGGAATTGTCATTATGCTAGGGAGGTGATTGGAAGAATGGGACCGTTGTGTAAAGAATTGTGTGGTGTGAGCTTGTTATCATTCGAGTTGTTCATGTTTGGCTTGGGAATGTGTGATGGAGTGAAGGAGAGAGTGTTGTGGTTAATAGTTGCATGTATAAAAGAAGTATTATGGGATGTGAGGAATGTGTATGTTTTTAAGAGAAAGGAAATTGTAGTAAAGAATAGTCTAAAAGTGATTTTGGGGAAGATGTATGTGTGTTTTCTATGGGATAAAAGAATAAGGGGGGAGGTGGATGCCGAAGGGATTTGGAAGGTGAAGAAGTGGAGATACCTTGTAAATATGTCTTGACTTGCTTTTTCTGATGTTGTATTAAACTGAAATTTTCCGATGATGATGGGAACAGCTTTTGTGTTTAGGATTTGACGCAGCTGTTTGGGATTTTTCTTTGGTCTTGGATTTCTGGACCGTGGATTTTCCCATCTGAGGGAAAAAAAAAAAAAAAAAAAAATTCCAGGTGCCTTCTGGGAGAAGCGAAGTCTCCCTAAGCTAGAAGATCGTTGGGTACAGCCGGGACCAGCTGCTTCGAAAGCATCACCAAACCAGGGATTCAATCTTCAGGAGGCTAATTTGCATATTCCAGGTGCCTTCTGGGAGAAGCGAAGTCTCCCTAAGCTAGAAGATCGTTGGGTACAGCCGGGACCAGCTGCTTCGAAAGCATCACCAAACCAGGGATTCAAGCTTCAGGAGGCTAATTTGCATATTCCAGGTGCCTTCTGGGAGAAGCGAAGTCTCCCTAAGCTAGAAGATCGTTGGGTACAGCCGGGACCAGCTGCTTCGAAAGCATCACCAAAGCAGGGATTCAAGCTTCAGGAGGCTAATTTGCATATTCCAGGTGCCTTCTGGGAGAAGCGAAGTCTCCCTAAGCTAGAAGATCGTTGGGTACAGCCGGGACCAGCTGCTTCGAAAGCATCACCAAACCAGGGATTCAAGCTTCAGGAGGCTAATTTGCATATTCCAGGTGCCTTCTGGGAGAAGCGAAGTCTCCCTAAGCTAGAAGATCGTTGGGTACAGCCGGGACCAGCTGCTTCGAAAGCATCACCAAACCAGGGATTCAAGCTTCAGGAGGCTAATTTGCATATTCCAGGTGCCTTCTGGGAGAAGCGAAGTCTCCCTAAGCTAGAAGATCGTTGGGTACAGCCGGGACCAGCTGCTTCGAAAGCATCACCAAACCAGGGATTCAAGCTTCAGGAGGCTAATTTGCATATTCCAGGTGCCTTCTGGGAGAAGCGAAGTCTCCCTAAGCTAGAAGATCGTTGGGTACAGCCGGGACCAGCTGCTTCGAAAGCATCACCAAACCAGGGATTCAAGCTTCAGGAGGCTAATTTGCATATTCCAGGTGCCTTCTGGGAGAAGCGAAGTCTCCCTAAGCTAGAAGATCGTTGGGTACAGCCGGGACCAGCTGCTTCGAAAGCATCACCAAACCAGGGATTCAAGCTTCAGGAGGCTAATTTGCATATTCCAGGTGCCTTCTGGGAGAAGCGAAGTCTCCCTAAGCTAGAAGATCGTTGGGTACAGCCGGGACCAGCTGCTTCGAAAGCATCACCAAACCAGGGATTCAAGCTTCAGGAGGCTAATTTGCATATTCCAGGTGCCTTCTGGGAGAAGCGAAGTCTCCCTAAGCTAGAAGATCGTTGGGTACAGCCGGGACCAGCTGCTTCGAAAGCATCACCAAACCAGGGATTCAAGCTTCAGGAGGCTAATTTGCATATTCCAGGTGCCTTCTGGGAGAAGCGAAGTCTCCCTAAGCTAGAAGATCGTTGGGTACAGCCGGGACCAGCTGCTTCGAAAGCATCACCAAACCAGGGATTCAAGCTTCAGGAGGCTAATTTGCATATTCCAGGTGCCTTCTGGGAGAAGCGAAGTCTCCCTAAGCTAGAAGATCGTTGGGTACAGCCGGGACCAGCTGCTTCGAAAGCATCACCAAACCAGGGATTCAAGCTTCAGGAGGCTAATTTGCATATTCCAGGTGCCTTCTGGGAGAAGCGAAGTCTCCCTAAGCTAGAAGATCGTTGGGTACAGCCGGGACCAGCTGCTTCGAAAGCATCACCAAACCAGGGATTCAAGCTTCAGGAGGCTAATTTGCATATTCCAGGTGCCTTCTGGGAGAAGCGAAGTCTCCCTAAGCTAGAAGATCGTTGGGTACAGCCGGGACCAGCTGCTTCGAAAGCATCACCAAACCAGGGATTCAAGCTTCAGGAGGCTAATTTGCATATTCCAGGTGCCTTCTGGGAGAAGCGAAGTCTCCCTAAGCTACAAGATCGTTGGGTACAGCCGGGACCAGCTGCTTCGAAAGCATCACCAAACCAGGGATTCAAGCTTCAGGAGGCTAATTTGCATATTCCAGGTGCCTTCTGGGAGAAGCGAAGTCTCCCTAAGCTAGAAGATCGTTGGGTACAGCCGGGACCAGCTGCTTCGAAAGCATCACCAAACCAGGGATTCAAGCTTCAGGAGGCTAATTTGCATATTCCAGGTGCCTTCTGGGAGAAGCGAAGTCTCCCTAAGCTAGAAGATCGTTGGGTACAGCCGGGACCAGCTGCTTCGAAAGCATCACCAAACCAGGGATTCAAGCTTCAGGAGGCTAATTTGCATATTCCAGGTGCCTTCTGGGAGAAGCGAAGTCTCCCTAAGCTAGAAGATCGTTGGGTACAGCCGGGACCAGCTGCTTCGAAAGCATCACCAAACCAGGGATTCAAGCTTCAGGAGGCTAATTTGCATATTCCAGGTGCCTTCTGGGAGAAGCGAAGTCTCCCTAAGCTAGAAGATCGTTGGGTACAGCCGGGACCAGCTGCTTCGAAAGCATCACCAAACCAGGGATTCAAGCTTCAGGAGGCTAATTTGCATATTCCAGGTGCCTTCTGGGAGAAGCGAAGTCTCCCTAAGCTAGAAGATCATTGGGTACAGCCGGGACCAGCTGCTTCGAAAGCATCACCAAACCAGGGATTCAAGCTTCAGGAGGCTAATTTGCATATTCCAGGTGCCTTCTGGGAGAAGCGAAGTCTCCCTAAGCTAGAAGATCGTTGGGTACAGCCGGGACCAGCTGCTTCGAAAGCATCACCAAACCAGGGATTCAAGCTTCAGGAGGCTAATTTGCATATTCCAGGTGCCTTCTGGGAGAAGCGAAGTCTCCCTAAGCTAGAAGATCGTTGGGTACAGCCGGGACCAGCTGCTTCGAAAGCATCACCAAACCAGGGATTCAAGCTTCAGGAGGCTAATTTGCATATTCCAGGTGCCTTCTGGGAGAAGCGAAGTCTCCCTAAGCTAGAAGATCGTTGGGTACAGCCGGGACCAGCTGCTTCGAAAGCATCACCAAACCAGGGATTCAAGCTTCAGGAGGCTAATTTGCATATTCCAGGTGCCTTCTGGGAGAAGCGAAGTCTCCCTAAGCTAGAAGATCGTTGGGTACAGCCGGACCAGCTGCTTCGAAAGCATCACCAAACCAGGGATTCAAGCTTCAGGAGGCTAATTTGCATATTCCAGGTGCCTTCTGGGAGAAGCGAAGTCTCCCTAAGCTAGAAGATCGTTGGGTACAGCCGGGACCAGCTGCTTCGAAAGCATCACCAAACCAGGGATTCAAGCTTCAGGAGGCTAATTTGCATATTCCAGGTGCCTTCTGGGAGAAGCGAAGTCTCCCTAAGCTAGAAGATCGTTGGGTACAGCCGGGACCAGCTGCTTCGAAAGCATCACCAAACCAGGGATTCAAGCTTCAGGAGGCTAATTTGCATATTCCAGGTGCCTTCTGGGAGAAGCGAAGTCTCCCTAAGCTAGAAGATCGTTGGGTACAGCCGGGACCAGCTGCTTCGAAAGCATCACCAAACCAGGGATTCAAGCTTCAGGAGGCTAATTTGCATATTCCAGGTGCCTTCTGGGAGAAGCGAAGTCTCCCTAAGTTACAAGATCGTTGGGTACAGCCGGGACCAGCTGCTTCGAAAGCATCACCAAACCAGGGATTCAAGCTTCAGGAGGCTAATTTGCATATTCCAGGTGCCTTCTGGGAGAAGCGAAGTCTCCCTAAGCTAGAAGATAGTTGGGTACAGCCGGGACCAGCTGCTTCGAAAGCATCACCAAACCAGGGATTCAAGCTTCAGGAGGCTAATTTGCATATTCCAGGTGCCTTCTGGGAGAAGCGAAGTCTCCCTAAGCTAGAAGATCGTTGGGTACAGCCGGGACCAGCTGCTTCGAAAGCATCACCAAACCAGGGATTCAAGCTTCAGGAGGCTAATTTGCATATTCCAGGTGCCTTCTGGGAGAAGCGAAGTCTCCCTAAGCTAGAAGATCGTTGGGTACAGCCGGGACCAGCTGCTTCGAAAGCATCACCAAACCAGGGATTCAAGCTTCAGGAGGCTAATTTGCATATTCCAGGTGCCTTCTGGGAGAAGCGAAGTCTCCCTAAGCTAGAAGATCGTTGGGTACAGCCGGGACCAGCTGCTTCGAAAGCATCACCAAACCAGGGATTCAAGCTTCAGGAGGCTAATTTGCATATTCCAGGTGCCTTCTGGGAGAAGCGAAGTCTCCCTAAGCTAGAAGATCGTTGGGTACAGCCGGGACCAGCTGCTTCGAAAGCATCACCAAACCAGGGATTCAAGCTTCAGGAGGCTAATTTGCATATTCCAGGTGCCTTCTGGGAGAAGCGAAGTCTCCCTAAGCTAGAAGATCGTTGGGTACAGCCGGGACCAGCTGCTTCGAAAGCATCACCAAACCAGGGATTCAAGCTTCAGGAGGCTAATTTGCATATTCCAGGTGCCTTCTGGGAGAAGCGAAGTCTCCCTAAGCTAGAAGATCGTTGGGTACAGCCGGGACCAGCTGCTTCGAAAGCATCACCAAACCAGGGATTCAAGCTTCAGGAGGCTAATTTGCATATTCCAGGTGCCTTCTGGGAGAAGCGAAGTCTCCCTAAGCTAGAAGATCGTTGGGTACAGCCGGGACCAGCTGCTTCGAAAGCATCACCAAACCAGGGATTCAAGCTTCAGGAGGCTAATTTGCATATTCCAGGTGCCTTCTGGGAGAAGCGAAGTCTCCCTAAGCTAGAAGATCGTTGGGTACAGCCGGGACCAGCTGCTTCGAAAGCATCACCAAACCAGGGATTCAAGCTTCAGGAGGCTAATTTGCATATTCCAGGTGCCTTCTGGGAGAAGCGAAGTCTCCCTAAGCTAGAAGATCGTTGGGTACAGCCGGGACCAGCTGCTTCGAAAGCATCACCAAACCAGGGATTCAAGCTTCAGGAGGCTAATTTGCATATTCCAGGTGCCTTCTGGGAGAAGCGAAGTCTCCCTAAGCTAGAAGATCGTTGGGTACAGCCGGGACCAGCTGCTTCGAAAGCATCACCAAACCAGGGATTCAAGCTTCAGGAGGCTAATTTGCATATTCCAGGTGCCTTCTGGGAGAAGCGAAGTCTCCCTAAGCTAGAAGATCGTTGGGTACAGCCGGGACCAGCTGCTTCGAAAGCATCACCAAACCAGGGATTCAAGCTTCAGGAGGCTAATTTGCATATTCCAGGTGCCTTCTGGGAGAAGCGAAGTCTCCCTAAGCTAGAAGATCGTTGGGTACAGCCGGGACCAGCTGCTTCGAAAGCATCACCAAACCAGGGATTCAAGCTTCAGGAGGCTAATTTGCATATTCCAGGTGCCTTCTGGGAGAAGCGAAGTCTCCCTAAGCTAGAAGATCGTTGGGTACAGCCGGGACCAGCTGCTTCGAAAGCATCACCAAACCAGGGATTCAAGCTTCAGGAGGCTAATTTGCATATTCCAGGTGCCTTCTGGGAGAAGCGAAGTCTCCCTAAGCTAGAAGATCGTTGGGTACAGCCGGGACCAGCTGCTTCGAAAGCATCACCAAACCAGGGATTCAAGCTTCAGGAGGCTAATTTGCATATTCCAGGTGCCTTCTGGGAGAAGCGAAGTCTCCCTAAGCTAGAAGATCGTTGGGTACAGCCGGGACCAGCTGCTTCGAAAGCATCACCAAACCAGGGATTCAAGCTTCAGGAGGCTAATTTGCATATTCCAGGTGCCTTCTGGGAGAAGCGAAGTCTCCCTAAGCTAGAAGATCGTTGGGTACAGCCGGGACCAGCTGCTTCGAAAGCATCACCAAACCAGGGATTCAAGCTTCAGGAGGCTAATTTGCATATTCCAGGTGCCTTCTGGGAGAAGCGAAGTCTCCCTAAGCTAGAAGATCGTTGGGTACAGCCGGGACCAGCTGCTTCGAAAGCATCACCAAACCAGGGATTCAAGCTTCAGGAGGCTAATTTGCATATTCCAGGTGCCTTCTGGGAGAAGCGAAGTCTCCCTAAGCTAGAAGATCGTTGGGTACAGCCGGGACCAGCTGCTTCGAAAGCATCACCAAACCAGGGATTCAAGCTTCAGGAGGCTAATTTGCATATTCCAGGTGCCTTCTGGGAGAAGCGAAGTCTCCCTAAGCTAGAAGATCGTTGGGTACAGCCGGGACCAGCTGCTTCGAAAGCATCACCAAACCAGGGATTCAAGCTTCAGGAGGCTAATTTGCATATTCCAGGTGCCTTCTGGGAGAAGCGAAGTCTCCCTAAGCTAGAAGATCGTTGGGTACAGCCGGGACCAGCTGCTTCGAAAGCATCACCAAACCAGGGATTCAAGCTTCAGGAGGCTAATTTGCATATTCCAGGTGCCTTCTGGGAGAAGCGAAGTCTCCCTAAGTTACAAGATCGTTGGGTACAGCCGGGACCAGCTGCTTCGAAAGCATCACCAAACCAGGGATTCAAGCTTCAGGAGGCTAATTTGCATATTCCAGGTGCCTTCTGGGAGAAGCGAAGTCTCCCTAAGCTAGAAGATCGTTGGGTACAGCCGGGACCAGCTGCTTCGAAAGCATCACCAAACCAGGGATTCAAGCTTCAGGAGGCTAATTTGCATATTCCAGGTGCCTTCTGGGAGAAGCGAAGTCTCCCTAAGCTAGAAGATCGTTGGGTACAGCCGGGACCAGCTGCTTCGAAAGCATCACCAAACCAGGGATTCAAGCTTCAGGAGGCTAATTTGCATATTCCAGGTGCCTTCTGGGAGAAGCGAAGTCTCCCTAAGCTAGAAGATCGTTGGGTACAGCCGGGACCAGCTGCTTCGAAAGCATCACCAAACCAGGGATTCAAGCTTCAGGAGGCTAATTTGCATATTCCAGGTGCCTTCTGGGAGAAGCGAAGTCTCCCTAAGCTAGAAGATCGTTGGGTACAGCCGGGACCAGCTGCTTCGAAAGCATCACCAAACCAGGGATTCAAGCTTCAGGAGGCTAATTTGCATATTCCAGGTGCCTTCTGGGAGAAGCGAAGTCTCCCTAAGCTAGAAGATCGTTGGGTACAGCCGGGACCAGCTGCTTCGAAAGCATCACCAAACCAGGGATTCAAGCTTCAGGAGGCTAATTTGCATATTCCAGGTGCCTTCTGGGAGAAGCGAAGTCTCCCTAAGCTAGAAGATCGTTGGGTACAGCCGGGACCAGCTGCTTCGAAAGCATCACCAAACCAGGGATTCAAGCTTCAGGAGGCTAATTTGCATATTCCAGGTGCCTTCTGGGAGAAGCGAAGTCTCCCTAAGTTACAAGATCGTTGGGTACAGCCGGGACCAGCTGCTTCGAAAGCATCACCAAACCAGGGATTCAAGCTTCAGGAGGCTAATTTGCATATTCCAGGTGCCTTCTGGGAGAAGCGAAGTCTCCCTAAGCTAGAAGATCGTTGGGTACAGCCGGGACCAGCTGCTTCGAAAGCATCACCAAACCAGGGATTCAAGCTTCAGGAGGCTAATTTGCATATTCCAGGTGCCTTCTGGGAGAAGCGAAGTCTCCCTAAGCTAGAAGATCGTTGGGTACAGCCGGGACCAGCTGCTTCGAAAGCATCACCAAACCAGGGATTCAAGCTTCAGGAGGCTAATTTGCATATTCCAGGTGCCTTCTGGGAGAAGCGAAGTCTCCCTAAGCTAGAAGATCGTTGGGTACAGCCGGGACCAGCTGCTTCGAAAGCATCACCAAACCAGGGATTCAAGCTTCAGGAGGCTAATTTGCATATTCCAGGTGCCTTCTGGGAGAAGCGAAGTCTCCCTAAGCTAGAAGATCGTTGGGTACAGCCGGGACCAGCTGCTTCGAAAGCATCACCAAACCAGGGATTCAAGCTTCAGGAGGCTAATTTGCATATTCCAGGTGCCTTCTGGGAGAAGCGAAGTCTCCCTAAGCTAGAAGATCGTTGGGTACAGCCGGGACCAGCTGCTTCGAAAGCATCACCAAACCAGGGATTCAAGCTTCAGGAGGCTAATTTGCATATTCCAGGTGCCTTCTGGGAGAAGCGAAGTCTCCCTAAGCTAGAAGATCGTTGGGTACAGCCGGGACCAGCTGCTTCGAAAGCATCACCAAACCAGGGATTCAAGCTTCAGGAGGCTAATTTGCATATTCCAGGTGCCTTCTGGGAGAAGCGAAGTCTCCCTAAGCTAGAAGATCGTTGGGTACAGCCGGGACCAGCTGCTTCGAAAGCATCACCAAACCAGGGATTCAAGCTTCAGGAGGCTAATTTGCATATTCCAGGTGCCTTCTGGGAGAAGCGAAGTCTCCCTAAGCTAGAAGATCGTTGGGTACAGCCGGGACCAGCTGCTTCGAAAGCATCACCAAACCGCGCGCCTTACGGCGCGCGAATTTTTGCCTGTAGGACATTATTGCAAGAGAGCTTGGCTGAGTAGATTACACAAGAAGGAAAACACACAGCAAGTCAGCAGGATCTAGGAGCAACATGGCAGATGTGACAACCTACATGGTGAGCTGCAGCATGTGCTACATGTTCACAGATCGACCAGAAGAAGAATCCAATTTCACCTGTCAGAAGTGTAGACTAGTGGCCCTTTTAGAAGAAAAGGTGCGGGGTCTGGAAGAAAGAATAGCAACTTTGAAACTCATCAAAGAGAATGAAGACTTTCTAGACAGAACAGAAGCATCTCTACTGGTCACAGAAGGTGCAAAAAGTGTCAGAGAACCTCCAAAAGCAGATGAGTGGAAGCATGTGACCAAAAGAAGCAAGAAGACCATGGAGAAATCACCAACCACACAACTGAAGAACCGATATCAAATCTTTGTAGAGGATGAAGATGGCACACCTAAGAATGAAGCAATACCAGCAAGCAAAAAAGAAAAGGGCACACAGCAACAAGTGACAGCAAAAAGTACAGCCAAGAAGCAACGAAGAGTGGTGGTGGTGGGAGACTCACTACTGAGAGGCACCGAAGCAGCCATCTGCAGACCGGACATAACTGCAAGAGAAGTATGATGCCTTCCAGGTGCGATGATCAAGGATGTGACCGATAGGATACCAAAGCTCTTCAGCTCCAAGGACGTCCACCCATTTCTTCTGATACATGTTGGCACCAATGACACGGCAAGGAAGGACCTACCGACAATCTGCAAGGACTTTGAAGAGTTGGGGAAGAAAGTAAAGGAACTGGATGCACAGGTAGTTTTTTCTTCTATCCTTCCAGTAGACGGGCATGGCACCAGGAGATGGAACAGGATCCTTGATGCAAACAACTGGCTAAGACGATGGTGCAGACAACAAGGATTTGGATTCCTGGACCACGGTGTGAATTACTGGTATGATGGACTCCTCGCCAGAGACGGACTACACCTCAACAAACCTGGGAAACACACATTCGCCAGAAGACTCGCTACACTCATCAGGAGGGTGTTAAACTAGAAGAAGAGGGGACGGGAAGAAAAACATTAGACTCGAACAAAGATGACCCAGGAAAACATACTCAGAAGGGAGGTAAGAACATTTCTAAAACAATCCACAGTGAGGAGATTGGAACAAAACAAAATCCTCTAAACTGCATGCTCGCAAACGCCAGAAGCCTGACAAACAAGATGGAAGAACTAGAAGCAGAAATATCTACAGGTAACTTTGACATAGTGGGAATAACCGAGACATGGTTAGATGAAAGCTATGACTGGGCAGTTAACTTACAGGGTTACAGTCTGTTTAGAAAGGATCGTAAAAATCGGAGAGGAGGAGGGGTTTGTCTCTATGTAAAGTCTTGTCTAAAGTCCACTTTAAGGGAGGATATTAGCGAAGGGAATGAGGATGTCGAGTCCATATGGGTTGAAATTCATGGAGGGAAAAATGGTAACAAAATTCTCATTGGGGTCTGTTACAAACCCCCAAATATAACAGAAAGCATGGAAAGTCTACTTCTAAAGCAGATAGATGAAGCTGCAACCCATAATGAGGTCCTGGTTATGGGGGACTTTAACTACCCGGATATTAACTGGGAAACAGAAACCTGTGAAACCCATAAAGGCAACAGGTTTCTGCTAATAACCAAGAAAAATTATCTTTCACAATTGGTGCAGAATCCAACCAGAGGAGCAGCACTTTTAGACCTAATACTATCTAATAGACCTGACAGAATAACAAATCTGCAGGTGGTTGGGCATTTAGGAAATAGCGACCACAATATTGTGCAGTTTCACCTGTCTTTCACTAGGGGGACTTGTCAGGGAGTCACAAAAACATTGAACTTTAGGAAGGCAAAGTTTGAACAGCTTAGAGATGCCCTTAATCTGGTAGACTGGGACAATATCCTCAGAAATGAGAATACAGATAATAAATGGGAAATGTTTAAGAACATCCTAAATAGGCAGTGTAAGCGGTTTATACCTTGTGGGAATAAAAGGACTAGAAATAGGAAAAACCCAATGTGGCTAAACAAAGAAGTAAGACAGGCAATTAACAGTAAAAAGAAAGCATTTGCACTACTAAAGCAGGATGGCACCATTGAAGCTCTAAAAAACTATAGGGAGAAAAATACTTTATCTAAAAAACTAATTAAAGCTGCCAAAAAGGAAACAGAGAAGCACATTGCTAAGGAGAGTAAAACTAATCCCAAACTGTTCTTCAACTATATCAATAGTAAAAGAATAAAAACTGAAAATGTAGGCCCCTTAAAAAATAGTGAGGAAAAAATGGTTGTAGATGACGAGGAAAAAGCTAACATATTAAACACCTTCTTCTCCACGGTATTCACGGTGGAAAATGAAATGCTAGGTGAAATCCCAAGAAACAATGAAAACCCTATATTAAGGGTCACCAATCTAACCCAAGAAGAGGTGCGAAACCGGCTAAATAAGATTAAAATAGATAAATCTCCGGGTCCGGATGGCATACACCCACGAGTACTAAGAGAACTAAGTAATGTAATAGATAAACCATTATTTCTTATTTTTAGTGACTCTATAGCGACAGGGTCTGTTCCGCAGGACTGGCGCATAGCAAATGTGGTGCCAATATTCAAAAAGGGCTCTAAAAGTGAACCTGGAAATTATAGGCCAGTAAGTCTAACCTCTATTGTTGGTAAAATATTTGAAGGGTTTCTGAGGGATGTTATTCTGGATTATCTCAATGAGAATAACTGTTTAACTCCATATCAGCATGGGTTTATGAGAAATCGCTCCTGTCAAACCAATCTAATCAGTTTTTATGAAGAGGTAAGCTATAGACTGGACCACGGTGAGTCATTGGACGTGGTATATCTCGATTTTTCCAAAGCGTTTGATACCGTGCCGCACAAGAGGTTGGTACACAAAATGAGAATGCTTGGTCTGGGGGAAAATGTGTGTAAATGGGTTAGTAACTGGCTTAGTGATAGAAAGCAGAGGGTGGTTATAAATGGTATAGTCTCTAACTGGGTCGCTGTGACCAGTGGGGTACCGCAGGGGTCAGTATTGGGACCTGTTCTCTTCAACATATTCATTAATGATCTGGTAGAAGGTTTACACAGTAAAATATCGATATTTGCAGATGATACAAAACTATGTAAAGCAGTTAATACAAGAGAAGATAGTATTCTGCTACAGATGGATCTGGATAAGTTGGAAACTTGGGCTGAAAGGTGGCAGATGAGGTTTAACAATGATAAATGTAAGGTTATACACATGGGAAGAGGGAATCAATATCACCATTACACACTGAACGGGAAACCACTGGGTAAATCTGACAGGGAGAAGGACTTGGGGATCCTAGTTAATGATAAACTTACCTGGAGCAGCCAGTGCCAGGCAGCAGCTGCCAAGGCAAACAGGATCATGGGGTGCATTAAAAGAGGTCTGGATACACATGATGAGAGCATTATACTGCCTCTGTACAAATCCCTAGTTAGACCGCACATGGAGTACTGTGTCCAGTTTTGGGCACCGGTGCTCAGGAAGGATATAATGGAACTAGAGAGAGTACAAAGGAGGGCAACAAAATTAATAAAGGGGATGGGAGAACTACAATACCCAGATAGATTAGCGAAATTAGGATTATTTAGTCTAGAAAAAAGACGACTGAGGGGCGATCTAATAACCATGTATAAGTATATAAGGGGACAATACAAATATCTCGCTGAGGATCTGTTTATACCAAGGAAGGTGACGGGCACAAGGGGGCATTCTTTGCGTCTGGAGGAGAGAAGGTTTTTCCACCAACATAGAAGAGGATTCTTTACTGTTAGGGCAGTGAGAATCTGGAATTGCTTGCCTGAGGAGGTGGTTATGGCGAACTCAGTCGAGGGGTTCAAGAGAGGCCTGGATGTCTTCCTGGAGCAGAACAATATTGTATCATACAATTATTAGGTTCTGTAGAAGGACGTAGATCTGGGGATTTATTATGATGGAATATAGGCTGAACTGGATGGACAAATGTCTTTTTTCGGCCTTACTAACTATGTTACTATGTTACTATGTTACTATGTGTTTTGGAATTGTCACTATGCTAGGGAGGTGATTGGAAGAATGGGACCGTTGTGTAAAGAATTGTGTGGTGTGAGCTTGTTATCCTTCGAGTTGTTCATGTTTGGCTTGGGAATGTGTGATGGAGTGAAGGAGAGAGTGTTGTGGTTAATAGTTGCATGTATAAAGGAAGTATTATGGGATGTGAGGAATGTGTATGTTTTTAAGAGAAAGGAAATTGTAGTAAAGAATAGTTTAAAAGTGATTTTGGGGAAGATGTATGTGTGTTTTCTATGGGATAAAAGAAGAAGGGGGGAGGTGGATGCCGAAGGGATTTGGAAGGTGAAGAAGTGGAGATACCTTGTAAATATGTTTTGACTTGTTTTTTCTGATGTTGTAGTGAACTGAAATTTTCCGATGATGATGGGAACAGTTTTTGTGTTTTGGATTTGACGCAGCTGTTTGGGCTTTTTCTTTGGTCTTGGATTTCTGGACCGTGGATTTTCCCATCTGAGGGAAGGAAAAAAAAAAAAAAAAAGAAACAGCTGTCTGTGGATGGATACCATGCTTGGCATAGGTGGTTTTCCTTTATTGGATGTTTTCCTTTATTGGATGCTGCCCTTCCCGGGGAAAGGCCTGGCTATTCACTGCCTGCGTTGAGAAACACGTGATAGTGTCTCCGCAGCTCCTCTACATGCATTTGCATATTTGGGGGCAGTGTTCTGGATCACTGCGTTGAGAAACACGTGATGGTGTCTCCGCGGTGTTGGATGTTTTGGTCTCCACGAGGTCAATCATCCGTGCCTTTATAGACTTTCTACCAGGCACTGCTCCTGATAGCCAGTTTCCTACTCCACACTGATGAGGGGCAAAACCCCGAAACAGCTGTCTGTGGATGGATACCATGCTTGGCATAGGTGGTTTTCCTTTATTGGATGTTTTCCTTCATTGGATGCTGCCCTTCCCTTGGTTGTTCCTTCCCGGGGAAAGGCCTGGCTATTCACTGCCTGCGTTGAGAAACACGTGATGGTGTCTCCACAGCTCCTCTACATGCATTTGCATATTTGGGGGCAGTGTTCTGGATCACTGCGTTGAGAAACACGTGATGGTGTCTCCGCGGTGTTGGATGTTTTGGTCTCCACGAGGTCAATCATCCGTGCCTTTATAGACTTTCTACTAGGCACTGTTCCTGATAGCCAGTTTCCTATTCCACACTGATGAGGGGCAAAAACCCTGAAACAGCTGTCAGGAGTGAGGTTTTCTGGAGGAATCCAGACTCTTTTGCAGAGAATTTTTTTTTTTTCTGTGGTAGTTTATACCGACAGCTTTGAAGATGAGTTATGTGAAGAACACCATCCGAGTGACGTTGGAGCCATCTATCCGGGCAAGGAACAGCGTGGTCTTTATCGTTCGTGACCTTATTGAGGAAAAGGCTGGAGGAAAATGGGAGAACATCTATAGTATCAATGAGTTCCCTAATCAAGGTAACTACGATGTTACTTTTATGTCGGAGCATTATTGGCTGAATGTCTATGAGTGGTTTCGGAATCATGCCGGAGATCCCTGTTTGAAGGGAGTCAAATGTGAACCACTGTTTGGTCTTCAGGAAAGGCAGGTGACTATCACTGTCTATAACCCCTTTACTGAACCTGCATTGTTGGAGAGCTTTCTCTCACAGTACTGTGACTTTGTTTCAAAGAGAGAGAAGCAAGTGAACTGCTTAGGAATCTTCAATTGTCGATACAAGTATTGTGTAAGGTTCAGAAGAGATCCTGGCAGTGTGGGTGGGTTCAGACACCCTCCGGCGAACTTCTCTGTGGCAGGGCATAGGGGTTTCCTCACGTACCCTGGGCAGCCTCTGTTTTGCAGGAGATGTTTCTCTTTTGGACATGTCCAGGCAGACTGCCAGAAGGGGCAGTGTTGCCGAAACTGCAAGAAGGAGGGGCATATGGCTGGTGATTGCCTGATGGCTAAGACCTGTGACGTGTGTGGTAGTAGTGACCACATGTATAAGGATTGTCCGTGGAGTGCGCCTAGACGCTCAGAGAGTGAATGGAGAGAGGAGGAGGAGAGAAGGAGGAGGTTGGCGATTATCAGAAAGGAATCTGAAAGAATGGAGAGAGAGGAAAGGAGGGAGAGGGAGAGGGAAAGACGCTCTGTGACTCCAGATGACATTGTGCTAGCACCCCGTGGTGCTATGAGTGATACGCAGAAGGAAGATAAGGAGTTTTGGTTGGAGGCAAAAAAAGTAGAGAAGGGGTTTAATAAGGAAGAAGATCAGGAAGAAGATGAGGAAGAAGATGATGACTCTACTGTGCCTGAAATGTTTTCTCTTGAGGAAGCAATGGATGCAACGGAGGAAAACGTGCGCATTTCTGAAGCTGAGAGCCCTGTGCACCCCTCAGATCCTCAGAATATTGGAGGGCTTTCTTCAGATGAGGACAGGGGTGGGAATAAGTGTCAGAGGGAGGAGGATGGGGAAAGTGATGAGGCATGCAGTAGTATGCCTAAGAGGAAAATTGGGCCAGCTAAAATAAAATGGAGTGAGCACGAAGGGGTTAATGGTTCAGAGACTTGCTGTTCAGTCCGAATGGCAGAGGAGGACAATGGTGATACTGGGTAAAATGAAAGCTCAGTGGATCTGTTGTTTTTTTTCTCTCCTTTCTGTGAGTCTTGACCTTTGTCAAGGGCTTTTTGTGTAATGTGTGTAATTTTGTGGTAATTTTTGCATTGTGTTTTTTGTTTTTGCAGAATGGGTTTTTCTATAGTTTCTCAAAATGTGAGAGTTTTTAAGAAAGCAAGGAGGAGAGCAGCAATTTTGGATTTTTTAGCTATGCAGAGTGCATCTATTTTTTGTTTGCAAGAATGTGGGATTGTGGATGGTGTGAAAGGGGATGAGTGGTCTTATGGTGCGTCTGTATGGTCTGGTAGTGCAAATAATAGAAATGATGGTGTGGGTATTTTAGTTAAGGGGCAGGAGGTTGTTTTGAATAATTATTTGGTGGTGGAGGTGGGGAGGTGTATCTTAGCAAATTTTGAATATAAAAATGCTAAGTTTTGTGTTATCAATATTTATGCGCCAGTAGAAAAAAATGAGCGTAAGTTATTATTTGAAAAAGTGAAGCTTTTTGTTCCAGGAAGAGTGCCTGTGGTGATTGTGGGTGATATGAATTGTGATGTGGGGGGAGTGAATGTGGATGTGTCTGGAAAAGTTTTGCTGGAGTTAGTTACTGACTTTGATTTGAGTGATATGCAGCGTGTGTGTAAGGTTAACCCTTTGTTAGATACCTTTTTTTCTGATAGTGGAAGAGCACAGTCCAGGTTGGATTATTGTTTTATTTCTAAAAATATTATTCCTGTTGGATATAAGCAGGATAGGGTCGTTTTTTCGGACCATGTTTGTGTGTTGTGCGAGTTAGATATTAATGTTAGTGGTGTGTTTGGAAAGGGTTTGTGGAAATTAAATGTGAAATTGTTGGAAAATGAAGCTGTGAGGAAGGAGTATGTGAGAAAGTATGAACAGTGGTGTAAAAGTAAGGGAAGTTTTAGGTATGTTTGTGAGTGGTGGGATTGGGTTAAGAGGCAGACAAAAAAGTTTTTTAAAAGTGTGGGGTATGAATTTGCGGCAATTAAGAGGGGAAAGTTTGTTAAGTTGAATGCCCGTTTATGTTTATTGTATAAATTGAGGGAAGGAGGAATGGAGGTGGAGGAGGGGATAAAAAAGGTTAAAAAAGAAATTAAAGAGATTTTGGAAGAGAAAGGGAAGAGTATTATTTTTAGGGCAAAAATTGATAGAATGGAGCAAGATGAAAGGTGTGCGAGGTTTTTCTTTAAAAAGGTTTTTGGGAAAAAGCAGAGTATGGGTGTTTTGAATGCAGTGGGTGGAAGAGAGGTAAGTGGGGAGGATATGTGTGAACATGTGGCTAAGTTTTATGAGGAGCTGTATGCAGTGAAGTGGAGGGATGAGGCTTTGGAGGAGGATGTACTAAAGGTACCTTCACACATAACAATATCGTTAACGATATCGTTGCTTTTGGTGACGTTGCAACGATATCGTTAAGGAAATCGCTATGTGTGACAGCGACCAACGATCAGGCCCCTGCTGGGAGATCGTTGGTCGCTGAACAAAGTCCAGAACTTTATGTCGTCGCTGGATCTCCCGTGGACATCGCTGGATCGGCGTGTGTGACACCGATCCAGTGATGTCTTCACTGGTAACCAGGGTAAACATCGGGTAACTAAGTGCAGGGCCGCGCTTAGTAACCCGATGTTTACCCTGGTTACCATCCTAAAAGTAAAAAAAACAAACAGTACATACTTACCTACCGCTGTCTGTCCCCGGCGCTGTGCTCTGCACTCCTACTGTACTGGCTGTGAGCGTCGGTCAGCCGGAAAGCAGAGCGGTGACGTCACCGCTCTGCTTTCCGGCCGCTGTGCTCACAGCCAGTACAGGAGGAGTACAGAGAAGCACAGCGCCGGGGACAGACAGCGTTAGGTAAGTATGTACTGTTTGTTTTTTTTACTTTTAGGATGGTAACCAGGGTAAACATCGGGTTACTAAGCGCGGCCCTGCGCTTAGTTACCCAATGTTTACCCTGGTTACCGGCATCGTTGGTCGCTGGAGAGCGGTCTGTGTGACAGCTCTCCAGCGACCAAACAGCGACGCTGCAGCGATCCGGATCGTTGTCGGTATCGCTGCAGCGTCGCTTAATGTGAAGGGGCCTTTAGTGTATTAGAAAATAAATTGAGTGAGATGGAGAGAGAGAGAGTGATGGGTGAGGTGACAGGTGATGAGGTATGGAACGTAATGAATAGCATGGCGTTAAATAAGACTCCAGGAGAGGATGGTCTTCCTATAGAGTTTTATAGGGTGATGTGGCATGTGATTGGTAAGGATTTTGTGGATGTGTGTAAGTATATGTGGTCTAGTATGGAGGTGGCTGAGAGTATGTGTGCAGGGATGGTTGTGTTAATACCTAAAAAAGGAGATTTGAAGAGTTTAAAAAATTGGAGACCGATAACGTTGTTGAATTGCGATTATAAGATCTATGCGAAAGTAATGGCGAATAGGATGCGTGATGTGATAGAGAGTGTGATTGGGGATGAACAGTGTTGTGCAGTGCCTGGGAGACGTATACATGAGTGTGTGTGTATGTTGAGAGATTGTTTGTGGGACTGTATGAGTCAGAAGAAGAGTGTATTTGTTTTGAGTTTGGACTTTGAAAAGGCGTATGATCGGTTAGCACATAGTTTTTTGTTCCGGGTATTATTGAGAATGGGGTTTCCACCTGATTTTGTTCGGAGGGTCAGGAGCTTATATAAAGACATTTATAGTTGTGTTTTCATGAATGGTTCTGTGGGTAGAAGAGTGAAT
>NW_027194782.1:0-24081 GCF_032444005.1 Ranitomeya imitator | reverse complement strand
ACCAGTCATCGTTCTCACAACACTGAGGACCAGTCATTCGAAATGACTTCTCCATGCATTTTATGCATTGGTAAAAGCACTATGATGAAAAGTGTGATATGTTTTCAGGTATCTCCTATACTAATAGAGCCACATGCTCACCGGTTTGCCACATGATGTAGGCCTATGGACTGAACAAGAAACCACCAAAAATTTTAACCAGTCATCGTTCTCACAACACTGAGGACCAGTCATTCGAAATGACTTCTCCATGCATTTTATGCATTGGTAAAAGCACTATGATGAAAAGTGTGATATGTTTTCAGGTATCTCCTATACTAATAGAGCCACATGCTCACCGGTTTGCCACATGATGTAGGCCTATGGACTGAACAAGAAACCACCAAAAATTTTAACCAGTCATCGTTCTCACAACACTGAGGACCAGTCATTCGAAATGACTTCTCCATGCATTTTATGCATTGGTAAAAGCACTATGATGAAAAGTGTGATATGTTTTCAGGTATCTCCTATACTAATAGAGCCACATGCTCACCGGTTTGCCACATGATGTAGGCCTATGGACTGAACAAGAAACCACCAAAAATTTTAACCAGTCATCGTTCTCACAACACTGAGGACCAGTCATTCGAAATGACTTCTCCATGCATTTTATGCATTGGTAAAAGCACTATGATGAAAAGTGTGATATGTTTTCAGGTATCTCCTATACTAATAGAGCCACATGCTCACCGGTTTGCCACATGATGTAGGCCTATGGACTGAACAAGAAACCACCAAAAATTTTAACCAGTCATCGTTCTCACAACACTGAGGACCAGTCATTCGAAATGACTTCTCCATGCATTTTATGCATTGGTAAAAGCACTATGATGAAAAGTGTGATATGTTTTCAGGTATCTCCTATACTAATAGAGCCACATGCTCACCGGTTTGCCACATGATGTAGGCCTATGGACTGAACAAGAAACCACCAAAAATTTTAACCAGTCATCGTTCTCACAACACTGAGGACCAGTCATTCGAAATGACTTCTCCATGCATTTTATGCATTGGTAAAAGCACTATGATGAAAAGTGTGATATGTTTTCAGGTATCTCCTATACTAATAGAGCCACATGCTCACCGGTTTGCCACATGATGTAGGCCTATGGACTGAACAAGAAACCACCAAAAATTTTAACCAGTCATCGTTCTCACAACACTGAGGACCAGTCATTCGAAATGACTTCTCCATGCATTTTATGCATTGGTAAAAGCACTATGATGAAAAGTGTGATATGTTTTCAGGTATCTCCTATACTAATAGAGCCACATGCTCACCGGTTTGCCACATGATGTAGGCCTATGGACTGAACAAGAAACCACCAAAAATTTTAACCAGTCATCGTTCTCACAACACTGAGGACCAGTCATTCGAAATGACTTCTCCATGCATTTTATGCATTGGTAAAAGCACTATGATGAAAAGTGTGATATGTTTTCAGGTATCTCCTATACTAATAGAGCCACATGCTCACCGGTTTGCCACATGATGTAGGCCTATGGACTGAACAAGAAACCACCAAAAATTTTAACCAGTCATCGTTCTCACAACACTGAGGACCAGTCATTCGAAATGACTTCTCCATGCATTTTATGCATTGGTAAAAGCACTATGATGAAAAGTGTGATATGTTTTCAGGTATCTCCTATACTAATAGAGCCACATGCTCACCGGTTTGCCACATGATGTAGGCCTATGGACTGAACAAGAAACCACCAAAAATTTTAACCAGTCATCGTTCTCACAACACTGAGGACCAGTCATTCGAAATGACTTCTCCATGCATTTTATGCATTGGTAAAAGCACTATGATGAAAAGTGTGATATGTTTTCAGGTATCTCCTATACTAATAGAGCCACATGCTCACCGGTTTGCCACATGATGTAGGCCTATGGACTGAACAAGAAACCACCAAAAATTTTAACCAGTCATCGTTCTCACAACACTGAGGACCAGTCATTCGAAATGACTTCTCCATGCATTTTATGCATTGGTAAAAGCACTATGATGAAAAGTGTGATATGTTTTCAGGTATCTCCTATACTAATAGAGCCACATGCTCACCGGTTTGCCACATGATGTAGGCCTATGGACTGAACAAGAAACCACCAAAAATTTTAACCAGTCATCGTTCTCACAACACTGAGGACCAGTCATTCGAAATGACTTCTCCATGCATTTTATGCATTGGTAAAAGCACTATGATGAAAAGTGTGATATGTTTTCAGGTATCTCCTATACTAATAGAGCCACATGCTCACCGGTTTGCCACATGATGTAGGCCTATGGACTGAACAAGAAACCACCAAAAATTTTAACCAGTCATCGTTCTCACAACACTGAGGACCAGTCATTCGAAATGACTTCTCCATGCATTTTATGCATTGGTAAAAGCACTATGATGAAAAGTGTGATATGTTTTCAGGTATCTCCTATACTAATAGAGCCACATGCTCACCGGTTTGCCACATGATGTAGGCCTATGGACTGAACAAGAAACCACCAAAAATTTTAACCAGTCATCGTTCTCACAACACTGAGGACCAGTCATTCGAAATGACTTCTCCATGCATTTTATGCATTGGTAAAAGCACTATGATGAAAAGTGTGATATGTTTTCAGGTATCTCCTATACTAATAGAGCCACATGCTCACCGGTTTGCCACATGATGTAGGCCTATGGACTGAACAAGAAACCACCAAAAATTTTAACCAGTCATCGTTCTCACAACACTGAGGACCAGTCATTCGAAATGACTTCTCCATGCATTTTATGCATTGGTAAAAGCACTATGATGAAAAGTGTGATATGTTTTCAGGTATCTCCTATACTAATAGAGCCACATGCTCACCGGTTTGCCACATGATGTAGGCCTATGGACTGAACAAGAAACCACCAAAAATTTTAACCAGTCATCGTTCTCACAACACTGAGGACCAGTCATTCGAAATGACTTCTCCATGCATTTTATGCATTGGTAAAAGCACTATGATGAAAAGTGTGATATGTTTTCAGGTATCTCCTATACTAATAGAGCCACATGCTCACCGGTTTGCCACATGATGTAGGCCTATGGACTGAACAAGAAACCACCAAAAATTTTAACCAGTCATCGTTCTCACAACACTGAGGACCAGTCATTCGAAATGACTTCTCCATGCATTTTATGCATTGGTAAAAGCACTATGATGAAAAGTGTGATATGTTTTCAGGTATCTCCTATACTAATAGAGCCACATGCTCACCGGTTTGCCACATGATGTAGGCCTATGGACTGAACAAGAAACCACCAAAAATTTTAACCAGTCATCGTTCTCACAACACTGAGGACCAGTCATTCGAAATGACTTCTCCATGCATTTTATGCATTGGTAAAAGCACTATGATGAAAAGTGTGATATGTTTTCAGGTATCTCCTATACTAATAGAGCCACATGCTCACCGGTTTGCCACATGATGTAGGCCTATGGACTGAACAAGAAACCACCAAAAATTTTAACCAGTCATCGTTCTCACAACACTGAGGACCAGTCATTCGAAATGACTTCTCCATGCATTTTATGCATTGGTAAAAGCACTATGATGAAAAGTGTGATATGTTTTCAGGTATCTCCTATACTAATAGAGCCACATGCTCACCGGTTTGCCACATGATGTAGGCCTATGGACTGAACAAGAAACCACCAAAAATTTTAACCAGTCATCGTTCTCACAACACTGAGGACCAGTCATTCGAAATGACTTCTCCATGCATTTTATGCATTGGTAAAAGCACTATGATGAAAAGTGTGATATGTTTTCAGGTATCTCCTATACTAATAGAGCCACATGCTCACCGGTTTGCCACATGATGTAGGCCTATGGACTGAACAAGAAACCACCAAAAATTTTAACCAGTCATCGTTCTCACAACACTGAGGACCAGTCATTCGAAATGACTTCTCCATGCATTTTATGCATTGGTAAAAGCACTATGATGAAAAGTGTGATATGTTTTCAGGTATCTCCTATACTAATAGAGCCACATGCTCACCGGTTTGCCACATGATGTAGGCCTATGGACTGAACAAGAAACCACCAAAAATTTTAACCAGTCATCGTTCTCACAACACTGAGGACCAGTCATTCGAAATGACTTCTCCATGCATTTTATGCATTGGTAAAAGCACTATGATGAAAAGTGTGATATGTTTTCAGGTATCTCCTATACTAATAGAGCCACATGCTCACCGGTTTGCCACATGATGTAGGCCTATGGACTGAACAAGAAACCACCAAAAATTTTAACCAGTCATCGTTCTCACAACACTGAGGACCAGTCATTCGAAATGACTTCTCCATGCATTTTATGCATTGGTAAAAGCACTATGATGAAAAGTGTGATATGTTTTCAGGTATCTCCTATACTAATAGAGCCACATGCTCACCGGTTTGCCACATGATGTAGGCCTATGGACTGAACAAGAAACCACCAAAAATTTTAACCAGTCATCGTTCTCACAACACTGAGGACCAGTCATTCGAAATGACTTCTCCATGCATTTTATGCATTGGTAAAAGCACTATGATGAAAAGTGTGATATGTTTTCAGGTATCTCCTATACTAATAGAGCCACATGCTCACCGGTTTGCCACATGATGTAGGCCTATGGACTGAACAAGAAACCACCAAAAATTTTAACCAGTCATCGTTCTCACAACACTGAGGACCAGTCATTCGAAATGACTTCTCCATGCATTTTATGCATTGGTAAAAGCACTATGATGAAAAGTGTGATATGTTTTCAGGTATCTCCTATACTAATAGAGCCACATGCTCACCGGTTTGCCACATGATGTAGGCCTATGGACTGAACAAGAAACCACCAAAAATTTTAACCAGTCATCGTTCTCACAACACTGAGGACCAGTCATTCGAAATGACTTCTCCATGCATTTTATGCATTGGTAAAAGCACTATGATGAAAAGTGTGATATGTTTTCAGGTATCTCCTATACTAATAGAGCCACATGCTCACCGGTTTGCCACATGATGTAGGCCTATGGACTGAACAAGAAACCACCAAAAATTTTAACCAGTCATCGTTCTCACAACACTGAGGACCAGTCATTCGAAATGACTTCTCCATGCATTTTATGCATTGGTAAAAGCACTATGATGAAAAGTGTGATATGTTTTCAGGTATCTCCTATACTAATAGAGCCACATGCTCACCGGTTTGCCACATGATGTAGGCCTATGGACTGAACAAGAAACCACCAAAAATTTTAACCAGTCATCGTTCTCACAACACTGAGGACCAGTCATTCGAAATGACTTCTCCATGCATTTTATGCATTGGTAAAAGCACTATGATGAAAAGTGTGATATGTTTTCAGGTATCTCCTATACTAATAGAGCCACATGCTCACCGGTTTGCCACATGATGTAGGCCTATGGACTGAACAAGAAACCACCAAAAATTTTAACCAGTCATCGTTCTCACAACACTGAGGACCAGTCATTCGAAATGACTTCTCCATGCATTTTATGCATTGGTAAAAGCACTATGATGAAAAGTGTGATATGTTTTCAGGTATCTCCTATACTAATAGAGCCACATGCTCACCGGTTTGCCACATGATGTAGGCCTATGGACTGAACAAGAAACCACCAAAAATTTTAACCAGTCATCGTTCTCACAACACTGAGGACCAGTCATTCGAAATGACTTCTCCATGCATTTTATGCATTGGTAAAAGCACTATGATGAAAAGTGTGATATGTTTTCAGGTATCTCCTATACTAATAGAGCCACATGCTCACCGGTTTGCCACATGATGTAGGCCTATGGACTGAACAAGAAACCACCAAAAATTTTAACCAGTCATCGTTCTCACAACACTGAGGACCAGTCATTCGAAATGACTTCTCCATGCATTTTATGCATTGGTAAAAGCACTATGATGAAAAGTGTGATATGTTTTCAGGTATCTCCTATACTAATAGAGCCACATGCTCACCGGTTTGCCACATGATGTAGGCCTATGGACTGAACAAGAAACCACCAAAAATTTTAACCAGTCATCGTTCTCACAACACTGAGGACCAGTCATTCGAAATGACTTCTCCATGCATTTTATGCATTGGTAAAAGCACTATGATGAAAAGTGTGATATGTTTTCAGGTATCTCCTATACTAATAGAGCCACATGCTCACCGGTTTGCCACATGATGTAGGCCTATGGACTGAACAAGAAACCACCAAAAATTTTAACCAGTCATCGTTCTCACAACACTGAGGACCAGTCATTCGAAATGACTTCTCCATGCATTTTATGCATTGGTAAAAGCACTATGATGAAAAGTGTGATATGTTTTCAGGTATCTCCTATACTAATAGAGCCACATGCTCACCGGTTTGCCACATGATGTAGGCCTATGGACTGAACAAGAAACCACCAAAAATTTTAACCAGTCATCGTTCTCACAACACTGAGGACCAGTCATTCGAAATGACTTCTCCATGCATTTTATGCATTGGTAAAAGCACTATGATGAAAAGTGTGATATGTTTTCAGGTATCTCCTATACTAATAGAGCCACATGCTCACCGGTTTGCCACATGATGTAGGCCTATGGACTGAACAAGAAACCACCAAAAATTTTAACCAGTCATCGTTCTCACAACACTGAGGACCAGTCATTCGAAATGACTTCTCCATGCATTTTATGCATTGGTAAAAGCACTATGATGAAAAGTGTGATATGTTTTCAGGTATCTCCTATACTAATAGAGCCACATGCTCACCGGTTTGCCACATGATGTAGGCCTATGGACTGAACAAGAAACCACCAAAAATTTTAACCAGTCATCGTTCTCACAACACTGAGGACCAGTCATTCGAAATGACTTCTCCATGCATTTTATGCATTGGTAAAAGCACTATGATGAAAAGTGTGATATGTTTTCAGGTATCTCCTATACTAATAGAGCCACATGCTCACCGGTTTGCCACATGATGTAGGCCTATGGACTGAACAAGAAACCACCAAAAATTTTAACCAGTCATCGTTCTCACAACACTGAGGACCAGTCATTCGAAATGACTTCTCCATGCATTTTATGCATTGGTAAAAGCACTATGATGAAAAGTGTGATATGTTTTCAGGTATCTCCTATACTAATAGAGCCACATGCTCACCGGTTTGCCACATGATGTAGGCCTATGGACTGAACAAGAAACCACCAAAAATTTTAACCAGTCATCGTTCTCACAACACTGAGGACCAGTCATTCGAAATGACTTCTCCATGCATTTTATGCATTGGTAAAAGCACTATGATGAAAAGTGTGATATGTTTTCAGGTATCTCCTATACTAATAGAGCCACATGCTCACCGGTTTGCCACATGATGTAGGCCTATGGACTGAACAAGAAACCACCAAAAATTTTAACCAGTCATCGTTCTCACAACACTGAGGACCAGTCATTCGAAATGACTTCTCCATGCATTTTATGCATTGGTAAAAGCACTATGATGAAAAGTGTGATATGTTTTCAGGTATCTCCTATACTAATAGAGCCACATGCTCACCGGTTTGCCACATGATGTAGGCCTATGGACTGAACAAGAAACCACCAAAAATTTTAACCAGTCATCGTTCTCACAACACTGAGGACCAGTCATTCGAAATGACTTCTCCATGCATTTTATGCATTGGTAAAAGCACTATGATGAAAAGTGTGATATGTTTTCAGGTATCTCCTATACTAATAGAGCCACATGCTCACCGGTTTGCCACATGATGTAGGCCTATGGACTGAACAAGAAACCACCAAAAATTTTAACCAGTCATCGTTCTCACAACACTGAGGACCAGTCATTCGAAATGACTTCTCCATGCATTTTATGCATTGGTAAAAGCACTATGATGAAAAGTGTGATATGTTTTCAGGTATCTCCTATACTAATAGAGCCACATGCTCACCGGTTTGCCACATGATGTAGGCCTATGGACTGAACAAGAAACCACCAAAAATTTTAACCAGTCATCGTTCTCACAACACTGAGGACCAGTCATTCGAAATGACTTCTCCATGCATTTTATGCATTGGTAAAAGCACTATGATGAAAAGTGTGATATGTTTTCAGGTATCTCCTATACTAATAGAGCCACATGCTCACCGGTTTGCCACATGATGTAGGCCTATGGACTGAACAAGAAACCACCAAAAATTTTAACCAGTCATCGTTCTCACAACACTGAGGACCAGTCATTCGAAATGACTTCTCCATGCATTTTATGCATTGGTAAAAGCACTATGATGAAAAGTGTGATATGTTTTCAGGTATCTCCTATACTAATAGAGCCACATGCTCACCGGTTTGCCACATGATGTAGGCCTATGGACTGAACAAGAAACCACCAAAAATTTTAACCAGTCATCGTTCTCACAACACTGAGGACCAGTCATTCGAAATGACTTCTCCATGCATTTTATGCATTGGTAAAAGCACTATGATGAAAAGTGTGATATGTTTTCAGGTATCTCCTATACTAATAGAGCCACATGCTCACCGGTTTGCCACATGATGTAGGCCTATGGACTGAACAAGAAACCACCAAAAATTTTAACCAGTCATCGTTCTCACAACACTGAGGACCAGTCATTCGAAATGACTTCTCCATGCATTTTATGCATTGGTAAAAGCACTATGATGAAAAGTGTGATATGTTTTCAGGTATCTCCTATACTAATAGAGCCACATGCTCACCGGTTTGCCACATGATGTAGGCCTATGGACTGAACAAGAAACCACCAAAAATTTTAACCAGTCATCGTTCTCACAACACTGAGGACCAGTCATTCGAAATGACTTCTCCATGCATTTTATGCATTGGTAAAAGCACTATGATGAAAAGTGTGATATGTTTTCAGGTATCTCCTATACTAATAGAGCCACATGCTCACCGGTTTGCCACATGATGTAGGCCTATGGACTGAACAAGAAACCACCAAAAATTTTAACCAGTCATCGTTCTCACAACACTGAGGACCAGTCATTCGAAATGACTTCTCCATGCATTTTATGCATTGGTAAAAGCACTATGATGAAAAGTGTGATATGTTTTCAGGTATCTCCTATACTAATAGAGCCACATGCTCACCGGTTTGCCACATGATGTAGGCCTATGGACTGAACAAGAAACCACCAAAAATTTTAACCAGTCATCGTTCTCACAACACTGAGGACCAGTCATTCGAAATGACTTCTCCATGCATTTTATGCATTGGTAAAAGCACTATGATGAAAAGTGTGATATGTTTTCAGGTATCTCCTATACTAATAGAGCCACATGCTCACCGGTTTGCCACATGATGTAGGCCTATGGACTGAACAAGAAACCACCAAAAATTTTAACCAGTCATCGTTCTCACAACACTGAGGACCAGTCATTCGAAATGACTTCTCCATGCATTTTATGCATTGGTAAAAGCACTATGATGAAAAGTGTGATATGTTTTCAGGTATCTCCTATACTAATAGAGCCACATGCTCACCGGTTTGCCACATGATGTAGGCCTATGGACTGAACAAGAAACCACCAAAAATTTTAACCAGTCATCGTTCTCACAACACTGAGGACCAGTCATTCGAAATGACTTCTCCATGCATTTTATGCATTGGTAAAAGCACTATGATGAAAAGTGTGATATGTTTTCAGGTATCTCCTATACTAATAGAGCCACATGCTCACCGGTTTGCCACATGATGTAGGCCTATGGACTGAACAAGAAACCACCAAAAATTTTAACCAGTCATCGTTCTCACAACACTGAGGACCAGTCATTCGAAATGACTTCTCCATGCATTTTATGCATTGGTAAAAGCACTATGATGAAAAGTGTGATATGTTTTCAGGTATCTCCTATACTAATAGAGCCACATGCTCACCGGTTTGCCACATGATGTAGGCCTATGGACTGAACAAGAAACCACCAAAAATTTTAACCAGTCATCGTTCTCACAACACTGAGGACCAGTCATTCGAAATGACTTCTCCATGCATTTTATGCATTGGTAAAAGCACTATGATGAAAAGTGTGATATGTTTTCAGGTATCTCCTATACTAATAGAGCCACATGCTCACCGGTTTGCCACATGATGTAGGCCTATGGACTGAACAAGAAACCACCAAAAATTTTAACCAGTCATCGTTCTCACAACACTGAGGACCAGTCATTCGAAATGACTTCTCCATGCATTTTATGCATTGGTAAAAGCACTATGATGAAAAGTGTGATATGTTTTCAGGTATCTCCTATACTAATAGAGCCACATGCTCACCGGTTTGCCACATGATGTAGGCCTATGGACTGAACAAGAAACCACCAAAAATTTTAACCAGTCATCGTTCTCACAACACTGAGGACCAGTCATTCGAAATGACTTCTCCATGCATTTTATGCATTGGTAAAAGCACTATGATGAAAAGTGTGATATGTTTTCAGGTATCTCCTATACTAATAGAGCCACATGCTCACCGGTTTGCCACATGATGTAGGCCTATGGACTGAACAAGAAACCACCAAAAATTTTAACCAGTCATCGTTCTCACAACACTGAGGACCAGTCATTCGAAATGACTTCTCCATGCATTTTATGCATTGGTAAAAGCACTATGATGAAAAGTGTGATATGTTTTCAGGTATCTCCTATACTAATAGAGCCACATGCTCACCGGTTTGCCACATGATGTAGGCCTATGGACTGAACAAGAAACCACCAAAAATTTTAACCAGTCATCGTTCTCACAACACTGAGGACCAGTCATTCGAAATGACTTCTCCATGCATTTTATGCATTGGTAAAAGCACTATGATGAAAAGTGTGATATGTTTTCAGGTATCTCCTATACTAATAGAGCCACATGCTCACCGGTTTGCCACATGATGTAGGCCTATGGACTGAACAAGAAACCACCAAAAATTTTAACCAGTCATCGTTCTCACAACACTGAGGACCAGTCATTCGAAATGACTTCTCCATGCATTTTATGCATTGGTAAAAGCACTATGATGAAAAGTGTGATATGTTTTCAGGTATCTCCTATACTAATAGAGCCACATGCTCACCGGTTTGCCACATGATGTAGGCCTATGGACTGAACAAGAAACCACCAAAAATTTTAACCAGTCATCGTTCTCACAACACTGAGGACCAGTCATTCGAAATGACTTCTCCATGCATTTTATGCATTGGTAAAAGCACTATGATGAAAAGTGTGATATGTTTTCAGGTATCTCCTATACTAATAGAGCCACATGCTCACCGGTTTGCCACATGATGTAGGCCTATGGACTGAACAAGAAACCACCAAAAATTTTAACCAGTCATCGTTCTCACAACACTGAGGACCAGTCATTCGAAATGACTTCTCCATGCATTTTATGCATTGGTAAAAGCACTATGATGAAAAGTGTGATATGTTTTCAGGTATCTCCTATACTAATAGAGCCACATGCTCACCGGTTTGCCACATGATGTAGGCCTATGGACTGAACAAGAAACCACCAAAAATTTTAACCAGTCATCGTTCTCACAACACTGAGGACCAGTCATTCGAAATGACTTCTCCATGCATTTTATGCATTGGTAAAAGCACTATGATGAAAAGTGTGATATGTTTTCAGGTATCTCCTATACTAATAGAGCCACATGCTCACCGGTTTGCCACATGATGTAGGCCTATGGACTGAACAAGAAACCACCAAAAATTTTAACCAGTCATCGTTCTCACAACACTGAGGACCAGTCATTCGAAATGACTTCTCCATGCATTTTATGCATTGGTAAAAGCACTATGATGAAAAGTGTGATATGTTTTCAGGTATCTCCTATACTAATAGAGCCACATGCTCACCGGTTTGCCACATGATGTAGGCCTATGGACTGAACAAGAAACCACCAAAAATTTTAACCAGTCATCGTTCTCACAACACTGAGGACCAGTCATTCGAAATGACTTCTCCATGCATTTTATGCATTGGTAAAAGCACTATGATGAAAAGTGTGATATGTTTTCAGGTATCTCCTATACTAATAGAGCCACATGCTCACCGGTTTGCCACATGATGTAGGCCTATGGACTGAACAAGAAACCACCAAAAATTTTAACCAGTCATCGTTCTCACAACACTGAGGACCAGTCATTCGAAATGACTTCTCCATGCATTTTATGCATTGGTAAAAGCACTATGATGAAAAGTGTGATATGTTTTCAGGTATCTCCTATACTAATAGAGCCACATGCTCACCGGTTTGCCACATGATGTAGGCCTATGGACTGAACAAGAAACCACCAAAAATTTTAACCAGTCATCGTTCTCACAACACTGAGGACCAGTCATTCGAAATGACTTCTCCATGCATTTTATGCATTGGTAAAAGCACTATGATGAAAAGTGTGATATGTTTTCAGGTATCTCCTATACTAATAGAGCCACATGCTCACCGGTTTGCCACATGATGTAGGCCTATGGACTGAACAAGAAACCACCAAAAATTTTAACCAGTCATCGTTCTCACAACACTGAGGACCAGTCATTCGAAATGACTTCTCCATGCATTTTATGCATTGGTAAAAGCACTATGATGAAAAGTGTGATATGTTTTCAGGTATCTCCTATACTAATAGAGCCACATGCTCACCGGTTTGCCACATGATGTAGGCCTATGGACTGAACAAGAAACCACCAAAAATTTTAACCAGTCATCGTTCTCACAACACTGAGGACCAGTCATTCGAAATGACTTCTCCATGCATTTTATGCATTGGTAAAAGCACTATGATGAAAAGTGTGATATGTTTTCAGGTATCTCCTATACTAATAGAGCCACATGCTCACCGGTTTGCCACATGATGTAGGCCTATGGACTGAACAAGAAACCACCAAAAATTTTAACCAGTCATCGTTCTCACAACACTGAGGACCAGTCATTCGAAATGACTTCTCCATGCATTTTATGCATTGGTAAAAGCACTATGATGAAAAGTGTGATATGTTTTCAGGTATCTCCTATACTAATAGAGCCACATGCTCACCGGTTTGCCACATGATGTAGGCCTATGGACTGAACAAGAAACCACCAAAAATTTTAACCAGTCATCGTTCTCACAACACTGAGGACCAGTCATTCGAAATGACTTCTCCATGCATTTTATGCATTGGTAAAAGCACTATGATGAAAAGTGTGATATGTTTTCAGGTATCTCCTATACTAATAGAGCCACATGCTCACCGGTTTGCCACATGATGTAGGCCTATGGACTGAACAAGAAACCACCAAAAATTTTAACCAGTCATCGTTCTCACAACACTGAGGACCAGTCATTCGAAATGACTTCTCCATGCATTTTATGCATTGGTAAAAGCACTATGATGAAAAGTGTGATATGTTTTCAGGTATCTCCTATACTAATAGAGCCACATGCTCACCGGTTTGCCACATGATGTAGGCCTATGGACTGAACAAGAAACCACCAAAAATTTTAACCAGTCATCGTTCTCACAACACTGAGGACCAGTCATTCGAAATGACTTCTCCATGCATTTTATGCATTGGTAAAAGCACTATGATGAAAAGTGTGATATGTTTTCAGGTATCTCCTATACTAATAGAGCCACATGCTCACCGGTTTGCCACATGATGTAGGCCTATGGACTGAACAAGAAACCACCAAAAATTTTAACCAGTCATCGTTCTCACAACACTGAGGACCAGTCATTCGAAATGACTTCTCCATGCATTTTATGCATTGGTAAAAGCACTATGATGAAAAGTGTGATATGTTTTCAGGTATCTCCTATACTAATAGAGCCACATGCTCACCGGTTTGCCACATGATGTAGGCCTATGGACTGAACAAGAAACCACCAAAAATTTTAACCAGTCATCGTTCTCACAACACTGAGGACCAGTCATTCGAAATGACTTCTCCATGCATTTTATGCATTGGTAAAAGCACTATGATGAAAAGTGTGATATGTTTTCAGGTATCTCCTATACTAATAGAGCCACATGCTCACCGGTTTGCCACATGATGTAGGCCTATGGACTGAACAAGAAACCACCAAAAATTTTAACCAGTCATCGTTCTCACAACACTGAGGACCAGTCATTCGAAATGACTTCTCCATGCATTTTATGCATTGGTAAAAGCACTATGATGAAAAGTGTGATATGTTTTCAGGTATCTCCTATACTAATAGAGCCACATGCTCACCGGTTTGCCACATGATGTAGGCCTATGGACTGAACAAGAAACCACCAAAAATTTTAACCAGTCATCGTTCTCACAACACTGAGGACCAGTCATTCGAAATGACTTCTCCATGCATTTTATGCATTGGTAAAAGCACTATGATGAAAAGTGTGATATGTTTTCAGGTATCTCCTATACTAATAGAGCCACATGCTCACCGGTTTGCCACATGATGTAGGCCTATGGACTGAACAAGAAACCACCAAAAATTTTAACCAGTCATCGTTCTCACAACACTGAGGACCAGTCATTCGAAATGACTTCTCCATGCATTTTATGCATTGGTAAAAGCACTATGATGAAAAGTGTGATATGTTTTCAGGTATCTCCTATACTAATAGAGCCACATGCTCACCGGTTTGCCACATGATGTAGGCCTATGGACTGAACAAGAAACCACCAAAAATTTTAACCAGTCATCGTTCTCACAACACTGAGGACCAGTCATTCGAAATGACTTCTCCATGCATTTTATGCATTGGTAAAAGCACTATGATGAAAAGTGTGATATGTTTTCAGGTATCTCCTATACTAATAGAGCCACATGCTCACCGGTTTGCCACATGATGTAGGCCTATGGACTGAACAAGAAACCACCAAAAATTTTAACCAGTCATCGTTCTCACAACACTGAGGACCAGTCATTCGAAATGACTTCTCCATGCATTTTATGCATTGGTAAAAGCACTATGATGAAAAGTGTGATATGTTTTCAGGTATCTCCTATACTAATAGAGCCACATGCTCACCGGTTTGCCACATGATGTAGGCCTATGGACTGAACAAGAAACCACCAAAAATTTTAACCAGTCATCGTTCTCACAACACTGAGGACCAGTCATTCGAAATGACTTCTCCATGCATTTTATGCATTGGTAAAAGCACTATGATGAAAAGTGTGATATGTTTTCAGGTATCTCCTATACTAATAGAGCCACATGCTCACCGGTTTGCCACATGATGTAGGCCTATGGACTGAACAAGAAACCACCAAAAATTTTAACCAGTCATCGTTCTCACAACACTGAGGACCAGTCATTCGAAATGACTTCTCCATGCATTTTATGCATTGGTAAAAGCACTATGATGAAAAGTGTGATATGTTTTCAGGTATCTCCTATACTAATAGAGCCACATGCTCACCGGTTTGCCACATGATGTAGGCCTATGGACTGAACAAGAAACCACCAAAAATTTTAACCAGTCATCGTTCTCACAACACTGAGGACCAGTCATTCGAAATGACTTCTCCATGCATTTTATGCATTGGTAAAAGCACTATGATGAAAAGTGTGATATGTTTTCAGGTATCTCCTATACTAATAGAGCCACATGCTCACCGGTTTGCCACATGATGTAGGCCTATGGACTGAACAAGAAACCACCAAAAATTTTAACCAGTCATCGTTCTCACAACACTGAGGACCAGTCATTCGAAATGACTTCTCCATGCATTTTATGCATTGGTAAAAGCACTATGATGAAAAGTGTGATATGTTTTCAGGTATCTCCTATACTAATAGAGCCACATGCTCACCGGTTTGCCACATGATGTAGGCCTATGGACTGAACAAGAAACCACCAAAAATTTTAACCAGTCATCGTTCTCACAACACTGAGGACCAGTCATTCGAAATGACTTCTCCATGCATTTTATGCATTGGTAAAAGCACTATGATGAAAAGTGTGATATGTTTTCAGGTATCTCCTATACTAATAGAGCCACATGCTCACCGGTTTGCCACATGATGTAGGCCTATGGACTGAACAAGAAACCACCAAAAATTTTAACCAGTCATCGTTCTCACAACACTGAGGACCAGTCATTCGAAATGACTTCTCCATGCATTTTATGCATTGGTAAAAGCACTATGATGAAAAGTGTGATATGTTTTCAGGTATCTCCTATACTAATAGAGCCACATGCTCACCGGTTTGCCACATGATGTAGGCCTATGGACTGAACAAGAAACCACCAAAAATTTTAACCAGTCATCGTTCTCACAACACTGAGGACCAGTCATTCGAAATGACTTCTCCATGCATTTTATGCATTGGTAAAAGCACTATGATGAAAAGTGTGATATGTTTTCAGGTATCTCCTATACTAATAGAGCCACATGCTCACCGGTTTGCCACATGATGTAGGCCTATGGACTGAACAAGAAACCACCAAAAATTTTAACCAGTCATCGTTCTCACAACACTGAGGACCAGTCATTCGAAATGACTTCTCCATGCATTTTATGCATTGGTAAAAGCACTATGATGAAAAGTGTGATATGTTTTCAGGTATCTCCTATACTAATAGAGCCACATGCTCACCGGTTTGCCACATGATGTAGGCCTATGGACTGAACAAGAAACCACCAAAAATTTTAACCAGTCATCGTTCTCACAACACTGAGGACCAGTCATTCGAAATGACTTCTCCATGCATTTTATGCATTGGTAAAAGCACTATGATGAAAAGTGTGATATGTTTTCAGGTATCTCCTATACTAATAGAGCCACATGCTCACCGGTTTGCCACATGATGTAGGCCTATGGACTGAACAAGAAACCACCAAAAATTTTAACCAGTCATCGTTCTCACAACACTGAGGACCAGTCATTCGAAATGACTTCTCCATGCATTTTATGCATTGGTAAAAGCACTATGATGAAAAGTGTGATATGTTTTCAGGTATCTCCTATACTAATAGAGCCACATGCTCACCGGTTTGCCACATGATGTAGGCCTATGGACTGAACAAGAAACCACCAAAAATTTTAACCAGTCATCGTTCTCACAACACTGAGGACCAGTCATTCGAAATGACTTCTCCATGCATTTTATGCATTGGTAAAAGCACTATGATGAAAAGTGTGATATGTTTTCAGGTATCTCCTATACTAATAGAGCCACATGCTCACCGGTTTGCCACATGATGTAGGCCTATGGACTGAACAAGAAACCACCAAAAATTTTAACCAGTCATCGTTCTCACAACACTGAGGACCAGTCATTCGAAATGACTTCTCCATGCATTTTATGCATTGGTAAAAGCACTATGATGAAAAGTGTGATATGTTTTCAGGTATCTCCTATACTAATAGAGCCACATGCTCACCGGTTTGCCACATGATGTAGGCCTATGGACTGAACAAGAAACCACCAAAAATTTTAACCAGTCATCGTTCTCACAACACTGAGGACCAGTCATTCGAAATGACTTCTCCATGCATTTTATGCATTGGTAAAAGCACTATGATGAAAAGTGAGATGTTTTCAGGTATCTCCTATACTAATAGAGCCACATGCTCACCGGTTTGCCACATGATGTAGGCCTATGGACTGAACAAGAAACCACCAAAAATTTTAACCAGTCATCGTTCTCACAACACTGAGGACCAGTCATTCGAAATGACTTCTCCATGCATTTTATGCATTGGTAAAAGCACTATGATGAAAAGTGTGATATGTTTTCAGGTATCTCCTATACTAATAGAGCCACATGCTCACCGGTTTGCCACATGATGTAGGCCTATGGACTGAACAAGAAACCACCAAAAATTTTAACCAGTCATCGTTCTCACAACACTGAGGACCAGTCATTCGAAATGACTTCTCCATGCATTTTATGCATTGGTAAAAGCACTATGATGAAAAGTGTGATATGTTTTCAGGTATCTCCTATACTAATAGAGCCACATGCTCACCGGTTTGCCACATGATGTAGGCCTATGGACTGAACAAGAAACCACCAAAAATTTTAACCAGTCATCGTTCTCACAACACTGAGGACCAGTCATTCGAAATGACTTCTCCATGCATTTTATGCATTGGTAAAAGCACTATGATGAAAAGTGTGATATGTTTTCAGGTATCTCCTATACTAATAGAGCCACATGCATGCTCACCGGTTTGCCACATGATGTAGGCCTATGGACTGAACAAGAAACCACCAAAAATTTTAACCAGTCATCGTTCTCACAACACTGAGGACCAGTCATTCGAAATGACTTCTCCATGCATTTTATGCATTGGTAAAAGCACTATGATGAAAAGTGTGATATGTTTTCAGGTATCTCCTATACTAATAGAGCCACATGCTCACCGGTTTGCCACATGATGTAGGCCTATGGACTGAACAAGAAACCACCAAAAATTTTAACCAGTCATCGTTCTCACAACACTGAGGACCAGTCATTCGAAATGACTTCTCCATGCATTTTATGCATTGGTAAAAGCACTATGATGAAAAGTGTGATATGTTTTCAGGTATCTCCTATACTAATAGAGCCACATGCTCACCGGTTTGCCACATGATGTAGGCCTATGGACTGAACAAGAAACCACCAAAAATTTTAACCAGTCATCGTTCTCACAACACTGAGGACCAGTCATTCGAAATGACTTCTCCATGCATTTTATGCATTGGTAAAAGCACTATGATGAAAAGTGTGATATGTTTTCAGGTATCTCCTATACTAATAGAGCCACATGCTCACCGGTTTGCCACATGATGTAGGCCTATGGACTGAACAAGAAACCACCAAAAATTTTAACCAGTCATCGTTCTCACAACACTGAGGACCAGTCATTCGAAATGACTTCTCCATGCATTTTATGCATTGGTAAAAGCACTATGATGAAAAGTGTGATATGTTTTCAGGTATCTCCTATACTAATAGAGCCACATGCTCACCGGTTTGCCACATGATGTAGGCCTATGGACTGAACAAGAAACCACCAAAAATTTTAACCAGTCATCGTTCTCACAACACTGAGGACCAGTCATTCGAAATGACTTCTCCATGCATTTTATGCATTGGTAAAAGCACTATGATGAAAAGTGTGATATGTTTTCAGGTATCTCCTATACTAATAGAGCCACATGCTCACCGGTTTGCCACATGATGTAGGCCTATGGACTGAACAAGAAACCACCAAAAATTTTAACCAGTCATCGTTCTCACAACACTGAGGACCAGTCATTCGAAATGACTTCTCCATGCATTTTATGCATTGGTAAAAGCACTATGATGAAAAGTGTGATATGTTTTCAGGTATCTCCTATACTAATAGAGCCACATGCTCACCGGTTTGCCACATGATGTAGGCCTATGGACTGAACAAGAAACCACCAAAAATTTTAACCAGTCATCGTTCTCACAACACTGAGGACCAGTCATTCGAAATGACTTCTCCATGCATTTTATGCATTGGTAAAAGCACTATGATGAAAAGTGTGATATGTTTTCAGGTATCTCCTATACTAATAGAGCCACATGCTCACCGGTTTGCCACATGATGTAGGCCTATGGACTGAACAAGAAACCACCAAAAATTTTAACCAGTCATCGTTCTCACAACACTGAGGACCAGTCATTCGAAATGACTTCTCCATGCATTTTATGCATTGGTAAAAGCACTATGATGAAAAGTGTGATATGTTTTCAGGTATCTCCTATACTAATAGAGCCACATGCTCACCGGTTTGCCACATGATGTAGGCCTATGGACTGAACAAGAAACCACCAAAAATTTTAACCAGTCATCGTTCTCACAACACTGAGGACCAGTCATTCGAAATGACTTCTCCATGCATTTTATGCATTGGTAAAAGCACTATGATGAAAAGTGTGATATGTTTTCAGGTATCTCCTATACTAATAGAGCCACATGCTCACCGGTTTGCCACATGATGTAGGCCTATGGACTGAACAAGAAACCACCAAAAATTTTAACCAGTCATCGTTCTCACAACACTGAGGACCAGTCATTCGAAATGACTTCTCCATGCATTTTATGCATTGGTAAAAGCACTATGATGAAAAGTGTGATATGTTTTCAGGTATCTCCTATACTAATAGAGCCACATGCTCACCGGTTTGCCACATGATGTAGGCCTATGGACTGAACAAGAAACCACCAAAAATTTTAACCAGTCATCGTTCTCACAACACTGAGGACCAGTCATTCGAAATGACTTCTCCATGCATTTTATGCATTGGTAAAAGCACTATGATGAAAAGTGTGATATGTTTTCAGGTATCTGTGATATGTTTTCAGGTATCTCCTATACTAATAGAGCCACATGCTCACCGGTTTGCCACATGATGTAGGCCTATGGACTGAACAAGAAAACCACCAAAAATTTAACCAGTCATCGTTCTCACAAACACTGAGGACCAGTCATTCGAAATGACTTCTCCATGCATTTTATGCATTGGTAAAAGCACTATGATGAAAAGTGTGATATGTTTTCAGGTATCTCCTATACTAATAGAGCCACATGCCTCACCGGTTTGCCACATGATGTAGGCCTATGGACTGAACAAGAAACCACCAAAAATTTTAACCAGTCATCGTTCTCACAACACTGAGGACCAGTCATTCGAAATGACTTCTCCATGCATTTTATGCATTGGTAAAAGCACTATGATGAAAAGTGTGATATGTTTTCAGGTATCTCCTATACTAATAGAGCCACATGCTCACCGGTTTGCCACATGATGTAGGCCTAATGTGACTGAACAAGAAACCGACCAAAAATTTTAACCAGTCATCGTTCTCACAACACTGAGGACCAGTCATTCGAAATGACTTCTCCATGCATTTTATGCATTGGTAAAAGCTCTATGATGAAAAGTGTGATATGTTTTCAGGTATCTCCTATACTAATAGAGCCACATGCTCACCGGTTTGCCACATGATGTAGGCCTATGGACTGAACAAGAAACCACCAAAAATTTTAACCAGTCATCGTTCTCACAACACTGAGGACCAGTCATTCGAAATGACTTCTCCATGCATTTTATGCATTGGTAAAAGCACTATGATGAAAAGTGTGATATGTTTTCAGGTATCTCCTATACTAATAGAGCCACATGCTCACACGGTTTGCCACATGATGTAGGCCTAATGGACTGAACAAGAAACCACCAAAAATTTTAACCAGTCATCGTTCTCACAACACTGAGGACCAGTCATTCGAAATGACTTCTCCATGCATTTTATGCATTGGTAAAAAGCACTATGATGAAAAGTGTGATATGTTTTCAGGTATCTCCTATACTAATAGAGCCACATGCTCACCGGTTTGCCACATGATGTAGGCCTATGGACTGAACAAGAAACCACCAAAAATTTTAACCAGTCATCGTTCTCACAACACTTGAGGACCAGTCATTCGAAATGACTTCTCCATGCATTTTATGCATTGGTAAAAGCACTATGATGAAAAGTGTGATATGTTTTCAGGTATCTCCTATACTAATAGAGCCACATGCTCACACGGTTTGCCACATGATGTAGGCCTATGGACTGAACAAGAAACCACCAAAAATTTTAACCAGTCATCGTTCTCACAACACTGAGGACCAGTCATTCGAAATGACTTCTCCATGCATTTTATGCATTGGTAAAAGCACTATGATGAAAAGTGTGATATGTTTTCAGGTATCTCCTATACTAATAGAGCCACATGCTCACCGGTTTGCCACATGATGTAGGCCTATGGACTGAACAAGAAACCACCAAAAATTTTAACCAGTCATCGTTCTCACAACACTGAGGACCAGTCATTCGAAATGACTTCTCCATGCATTTTATGCATTGGTAAAAGCACTATGATGAAAAGTGTGATATGTTTTCAGGTATCTCCTATACTAATAGAGCCACATGCTCACCGGTTTGCCACATGATGTAGGCCTATGGACTGAACAAGAAACCACCAAAAATTTTAACCAGTCATCGTTCTCACAACACTGAGGACCAGTCATTCGAAATGACTTCTCCATGCATTTTATGCATTGGTAAAAGCACTATGATGAAAAGTGTGATATGTTTTCAGGTATCTCCTATACTAATAGAGCCACATGCTCACCGGTTTGCCACATGATGTAGGCCTATGGACTGAACAAGAAACCACCAAAAATTTTAACCAGTCATCGTTCTCACAACACTGAGGACCAGTCATTCGAAATGACTTCTCCATGCATTTTATGCATTGGTAAAAGCACTATGATGAAAAGTGTGATATGTTTTCAGGTATCTCCTATACTAATAGAGCCACATGCTCACCGGTTTGCCACAATGATGTAGGCCTATGTACTGAACAAGAAACCACCAAAAATTTTAACCAGTCATCGTTCTCACAACACTGAGGACCAGTCATTCGAAATGACTTCTCCATGCATTTTATGCATTGGTAAAAGCACTATGATGAAAAGTGTGATATGTTTTCAGGTATCTCCTATACTAATAGAGCCACATGGCTCACCCGGTTTGCCACATGATGTAGGCCTATGGACTGAACAAGAAACCACCAAAAATGTTAACCAGTCATCGTTCTCACAACACTGAGTACCAGTCATTCGAAATGACTTCTCCATGCATTTTATGCATTGGTAAAAGCACTATGATGAAAAGTGTGATATGTTTTCAGGTATCTCCTATACTAATAGAGCCACATGCTCACCGGTTTGCCACATGATGTAGGCCTATGGACTGAACAAGAAACCACCAAAAATGTTAACCAGTCATCGTTCTCACAACACTGAGGACCAGTCATTCGAAATGACTTCTCCATGCATTTTATGCATTGGTAAAAGCACTATGATGAAAAGTGTGATATGTTTTCAGGTATCTCCTATACTAATAGAGCCACATGCTCACCGGTTTTGCCACATGATGTAGGCCTATGGACTGAACAAGAAACCACCAAAAATTTTAACCAGTCATCGTTCTCACAACACTGAGGACCAGTCATTCGAAATGACTTCTCCATGCATTTTATGCATTGGTAAAAGCACTATGATGAAAAGTGTGATATGTTTTCAGGTATCTCCTATACTAATAGAGCCACATGCTCACCGGTTTGCCACATGATGTAGGCCTATGGACTGAACAAGAAACCACCAAAAATTTTAACCAGTCATCGTTCTCACAACACTGAGGACCAGTCATTCGAAATGACTTCTCCATGCATTTATGCATTGGTAAAAGCACTATGATGAAAAGTGATATGTTTTCAGGTATCTCCTATACTAATAGAGCCACATGCTCACCGGTTTGCCACATGATGTAGGCCTATGGACTGAACAAGAAACCACCAAAAATTTTAACCAGTCATCGTTCTCACAACACTGAGGACCAGTCATTCGAAATGACTTCTCCATGCATTTTATGCATTGGTAAAAGCACTATGATGAAAAGTGTGATATGTTTTCAGGTATCTCCTATACTAATAGAGCCACATGCTCACCGGTTTGCCACATGATGTAGGCCTATGGACTGAACAAGAAACCACCAAAAATTTTAACCAGTCATCGTTCTCACAACACTGAGGACCAGTCATTCGAAATGACTTCTCCATGCATTTTATGCATTGGTAAAAGCACTATGATGAAAAGTGTGATATGTTTTCAGGTATCTCCTATACTAATAGAGCCACATGCTCCACCGGTTTGCCACATGATGTAGGCCTATGGACTGAACAAGAAACCACCAAAAATTTTAACCAGTCAACGTTCTCACAACACTGAGGACCAGTCATTTGAAATGACTTCTCCATGCATTTTATGCATTGGTAAAAAGCACTATGATGAAAAGTGTGATATGTTTTCAGGTATCTCCTATACTAATAGAGCCACATGCTCACCGGTTTGCCACATGAAGTAGGCCTATGTACTGAACAAGAAACCACCAAAAATTTTAACCAGTCATCG
>NW_027194781.1:0-54204 GCF_032444005.1 Ranitomeya imitator | reverse complement strand
ACAATGTAAGTGGCAGAACGTGGCTGGCAGATATACGACTAACAGAACTGACGTACAGAAACTTGTTGGCAATTTAAATCTCCCTTTTTGGGGGGGAAATTGCAGAAAAAAACAGGCCCTGTGTATTACACTACACAATGTAAGTGGCAGAACGTGGCTAGCAGATATATAAAAAAATACAAGGGCTGTAGTACAATTTCAATCTCCCAACAATGATCAAAGTATGGCAGCAGTAAAAAGGACTGCTGCACACAAAAGTGTGGACAAAGAAACAAGAGAGCTGTGCAGAAAGGAGCAACAGGATTTTTGCTTTTAAAAAAGCAGTTGGTTTGCACAGCTGCATACAAACAGCAATGAAGCACAGTAAAACCAAAAACACTCTGTTGCAAAAAAATCACAGTGGACAGCAAGTGCTAGTAAAAGATGGAAAAAACAGGGTATTTGGTTGATACGTTTTTTGCAAAAAATGTATATTAAGCCGCTCTACCAAACGTCAAGCTATACCCATATCAGAGCAGTCCTAACTAATGTATGTAAACCCTATCTGATGTATTTAAAACCTGGTCATATGTATAATACCTGTATGAGCAGGATTCAGAAAAGGAATGTCCATGTGGACACGCTGGACAGAACGGCTCCTGTGTGCACAGCTCAAAAAAGAGTCCTGCTCATACAGGTATTATATATATGACCAGGTTTTAAATACATCAGATAGGGTTTACATACATTAGTTAGGACTGCTCTGATATGGGTATACCTTGACGTTTGGTAGAGCGGCTTAATATACATTTTTTGCAAAAAACGTATCAACCAAATACCCTGTTTTTTCCATCTTTTTACTAGCACTTGCTGTCCACTGTGATTTTTTTGCAACAGAGTGTTTTTGGTTTTACTGTGCTTTTTTGTGTGTCCAAGTCTCTTGGTGGTGTGAACATGTCTCTACGGGCTTGTTCACTGTGCGCGCAGCTCATGTGTTCTGTTTTCATAATTGTTTTCTTGTGTCCACAAGACTGGGGAGGCCTCCACCCCTCTTTTTTGAGCTGTGCGCACAGGAGCCGTTCTGTCCAGCGTGTCCACATGGACATTCCTTTTCTGAATCCTGCTCATACAGGTATTATACATATGACCAGGTTTTAAATACATCAGATAGGGTTTACATACATTAGTTAGGACTGCTCTGATATGGGTATACCTTGACGTTTGGTAGAGCGGCTTAATATACATTTTTTGCAAAAAACGTATCAACCAAATACCCTGTTTTTTCCATCTTTTTACTAGCACTTGCTGTCCACTGTGATTTTTTTGCAACAGAGTGTTTTTGGTTTTACTGTGCTTTTTTGTGTTTTCAAGTCTCTTGGTGGTGTGAACATGTCTCTACGGGCTTGTTCACTGTGCGCGCAGCTCATGTGTTCTGTTTTCATAATTGTTTTCTTGTGTCCACAAGACTAGGGAGGCCTCCACCCCTCTATTTTGAGCTGTGCGCACAGGAGCCGTTCTGTCCAGCGTGTCCACATGGACATTCCTTTTCTGAATCCTGCTCATACAGGTATTATACATATGACCAGGTTTTAAATACATCAGATAGGGTTTACATACATTAGTTAGGACTGCTCTAATATGGGTATACCTTGACGTTTGGTAGAGCGGCTTAATATACATTTTTTGCAAAAAACGTATCAACCAAATACCCTGTTTTTTCCATCTTTTTACTAGCACTTGCTGTCCACTGATTTTTTTGCAACAGAGTGTTTTTGGTTTTACTGTGCTTTTTTGTGTTTTCAAGTCTCTTGGTGGTGTGAACATGTCTCTACAGGCTTGTTCACTGTGCGCGCAGCTCATGTGTTCTGTTTTCATACAAACAGCAATGCAGCTATCAGGGAGCCTTATAGGGCAGCCTAATAAGCTACAGAGCTGATGCACAAAAAAAAAAAACCTCCACTGTCCCTGCAAAGAAAAGGTGGTGTTGGACAGTGGAAATCGCTACAGCACAAGCAGTCTCGGGGTTAATCTTCCCTCCCTAACTATATCTCTTCTTCTGATGAAGCTGCAGCAACCTCTCCCTATGCTAAGATCGGCAGAAGTAAGATGGCGGTCGGCGTGCATGCCCCTTTATAGCCCCTGTGACGCCGCAGAAAGCAAGCCAATCACTGTAATACCCTTCTCTAAGATGGTGGGGACCGAGACCTATGGCATCACGCTGACCACACACTGCATCCTCCTTCATTGGATGAGAAATGGCGCTGAAAGCGTCATACGAAACACGACTTTGGCGCGATGATCGCCGACCTCATGGCCGATCCCACACTAGGATCGGGTTTCACGAAACCCGACTTTGCCGAAAGTCGGTGACTTTTGAAAATGTCCGATCCGTTTGGCAGAGAGGAAGAGAGAGGGGTGTGGTCAGAAAAGAGCGGGAGAGCAGAGCGCGAGGCACAGAGAGGACAGTGCGCCAGAGAGAGAGAGCAGGCTTCAGCGTAACGCTCCCCGAAAGAGAGTGCTCCCCGTGAGGGCACTAAGGCTGAGATACCAGCCGTAGTGAAGGCTGGATGTGAGAGTGTGGACTTGGAAGCCTCCGTAATCAGAGAAGATGTATCCCCTTACAGTGACCTGAGCACGCAGCCCCGGTCACCACACTGACAAGCCAGGACCCCTGAGTGTGACAAAGTAAACTGCTCAGTGTGTGTGTAGCATTGCTGCTGCAGAGAGAAACTGCCAGCCTAATATACAGAGACTCGCAGCAAAGTGGCTGTGTTACTTCCTGCTTCCAGCTTCACTGGGAGAAAAGACTGCAAAGACTTAACCCCGGAGTCTCCAGTTCCCAGGAGACAGAGGAGAGACTTCAGGATCTTCAAGCGCTGCTGGTGACTGTACCCACGTTGGAATAAGGACCCTCCAGTCAGATCTCCTTCTCGACTCCACTCTTATCTCCTCTTCCCACAAATGCATGCAAGATTTCTCCCGCGCATCTGCCCTACTCTGGAACTCTCTACCACAACATATCAGACTCTCACCTACCGTGGAAACCTTCAAAAGGGACCTGAAGACCTACCATTTCTGACAAGCCTACTACCTGCAGTAACCTGCACCGATCCACCAATCCACTGCACGACCATCTCTGCCCTTACCAGGGCTGCCACTAGAAATTTCGGGGCCCCATACTGGCAACATTTTTGGGGCCCCCTTGATACTCCGCCCAGGCTCCACCCCAGCCCCGCCTCCATGCTCCACCCCTCGAACTGTCCACAGTCCCACCGCTCTCTCTTGGAAAAACTCCACTTCTCACCTATCGCACATTAACAGTTCCCATCACCAGATCACACATATAGCCGGCAGCTTTTGTTTTGGCCAAAAGATTTTTTAAGCCGCCACCATAACACGGTAGACACTTTTGGCCGGGCCCTACTCTACTGTAACCTATTAAATATTTGTTAAAATATGCAATACAATTTAGGTATATTTTTATTTATTTTTCAATTTTTAAAATGACCAATAATATCACATACAAGGAACAAATACCGCTACACCATGACCAGACCGCATATTACCACCACAGTGATCGAATAATAACACATACAAGGAACAAATACCGCAACACCATGTCCAGACCACATATTACCACCACGTAAAGACTGAATACTACAATTCTGATCAGTAATTTAAAAAAAGCACCATACTATCACCATAAGTGCCATTATACACAGGAGATCTGTACTTAGTATGCAGTGTCTGTGTACAGATAATACAGTGATCACTAGTGAAATTATACACAGGAGCTCGGTATACAGTATACAGTGAATAGTGTCAGTGTATAGGTAACACACTGACTCACCAGTGACGTCTCTAGGTGAAGTCCTTCATCTTTCATCTAGCACAGACCGCCATCATTTCATCCAGCCAGGACTTCTCTCTGCAGGAAATAACACAGTTATCTCGAGCTCCGCTTGTAGAATACATTACTTAATTTTTCCCAACTTCTACATTACACAACATGAAGAAAAAGAGGCGACATAGTGTCACTCTACACAGTAACAGGACCGCCCCCCCCATTTAAAACCGTGTCCTCAAAAAATAAAATAAATACATCACTGCAGTAATAATATCCCTAAATTAGCCCCTATGGTAATAATATTCCCCATCCTGGCCACCGTGTGTCTCATTCCTGGCGTCAGCCATATGTTCTCCCATCCTGCCCTCATGAGTATCCATTCTGCCCCATATGATCTCCCCATCCTGCCCCATATGATCGCCCCATGTGATCTCTCCATCCTGCCCCATCTGTCTCCATCGTATCCATCCTGCCCCATGATCCTGCATGATCTGTCTCTAATTCTGTCCCCAGTGTCTCCAATCATGCCCCATGTCTCCATTCTGCCCCCTATGTCTCCAACCATGCCCCCATGTCTGAAATCCTGCCACTTGTCTCCAATCATGCCCCATGTCTCCATTCTGCCCCCTATGTCTCCAACCATGCCCCCATGTCTGCAATCCTGCCACTTGTCTCGAATCATGCCCCCTGTGTCTCCATTCTGCCCCATCTGTCTCCAGTCCTCCCCATCTGTCTCCAGTCATGCCCCCATGTCTTTCATCCTGCCCCGTGTCTCCAATCATGCCCCGTATCTCCATTCTGCCCCGTGTCTCGCATTCTGCCCCAATGTCTAGCATTCTGCCCCAATGTCCAGCATTCTGCCCCCGGGTCTCACAGTCTGCCCCTGTGTCCAGCATTCTGCCCCTGTCACTGTGTCCAGCATTCTGCCCCAGTGTCTCCAGCATTCTGCCCCAGTGTCTCCAGCATTCTGCCCCACTGTCTCCAGCATTCTGCCCCTGTCACTGTGTCCAGCATTCTGCCCCTGTCACTGTGTCCAGCATTCTGCCCCCACTGTGTCCAGCATTCTGCCCCCACTGTGTCCAGCATTCTGCCCCCACTGTGTCCAGAATTCTGCCCCCACTGTGTCCAGCATTCTGCCCCACTGTGTCCAGCATTCTGCCCCCACTGTGTCCAGCATTCTGCCCCCACTGTGTCCAGCATTCTGCCCCTACTGTGTCCAGCATTCTGCCCCCACTGTGTCCAGCATTCTGCCCCCACTGTGTCCAGCATTCTGCCCCACTGTGTCCAGCATTCTGCCCCCAGTGTGTCCAGCATTCTGCCCCCAGTGTGTCCAGAATTCTGCCCCTGTGTGTCCAGCATTCTGCCCCTGTGTGTCCAGGCATTCTGCCCCCCGGGCCCCCCCTGGATCGACGCTCTCAAAGAAAAAAAAACACAAGTTCTTACCTGGCCGTGCTCCTGCGACGGGCGAAGCTCCCTCCAGGCTCCACGCAGACGCACTCGCCGGGCCCGGTGGCTGAGAATGACGTCAGATGCCGGCGAGTGCGCACTGCGGCCCTATTCAGCTTCCAGCCTCAGACTGGCTGGCGGCTTTTAACTATTGACGTGCGGGCCAGCAATAGCTTTCCGTAGCGCCTGCAGGGGGGGCCCGATGACCAGATGAGACGGGGCCCGATGCGGGCCCCCTCTGCTCAACGGGCCCCATACGCCAGTCACGGCTGTAATGCCCTGATGGCGGCCCTGGCCCTCACCTACAGTATCCTCACCTAGCCCTTGTAGATTGTGAGCCCTCGTGGGCAGGGTCCGCGCTTCTCTTGTACCAGCCGTGACCTGTGTTGTAGAAAACTACTGTACTTGTCTTTTATTATGTATACCCCTCCTCACATGTAAAGCGCCATGGAATAAATGGCGCTATAATAGTAAATAATAAGAATAATAATAAATAATAATAAGACTTTTGGTTTGGCGTTCCAGTGATTTCTACATATGCTCCTGCTCAGGGGCATTACTATCAGGAGGCAGACTGCAAAATCAGTATTATTACAGGGAGAGAACATGAGATATATTATTATACAATCACAGGGGTAAGAAGGTATGGGGTCAATATTATTATTATAAAGGGTGAAGGAGAATTATTATAAGGAGGCATGGGGGCATTATTTCTATTTTCTGCTGTACTTAGATATAAGGAACCATACGGGAGGCATTATTACCCTAAGTGTGTACAGAGGGAACATTATTACTGTGTAGGGGCATGGAGGAGGCACTGCTATTGTGGGGGGGACACAAAAAGAGGCTAGGATTACAATACAGGGCACAGACGGGCATTATAACTGTCTAGATTACTTATTATTGCACTACATGGTATGTACAGGAATGGGGGAATCTATGGAGGGTAAAAGCTGTAAGGAGTGATGGGTAAGCACTAAAATGCTCGGGTGCTCGTTGCTCAGATCGAGCAAATTGGAATACTCGGGTACTCGACCAGAGCAATGAGCCCAATGTAAGTCTATGGGAAACGCGAGCATTTTTTCCGTGATCTGTTAAGGAACATGCTTTCCAGGGTAATAATTTGTATGTAAGGCAAAATAAAGACCCCCCCCCCCCCTCAAAAAAATGCACCTCCACCACTTGGGCTATGTTCACATGTAGCATTTTTGATGCGTTTTTTCAACTTTAGCATTGCTTTCAACTAGTGATGAGCAAGTGTACTCATTGCTCGGATTTGCCCGAGCACGCTCGGGTGACCTCCGAGTGTTTATGACTGCTCGGAGATTTAGTTTTCATCACGGTAGCTGAATGATATACAGCTATTAGCCAGGCTGAGTACATGTGGGGGTTGCCTGGTTACTAGGGAATTCCCACATGTAATAAAGCATGCTAGTATCTGTAAATCATTCTTTTGCCGCGATGAAAACTAAGGCTATGTTCACACTTTGCGGATTTTGCTGCGGATCCGCAGCGGATTTGACCGCTGCGGATCCGCAGCAGTTTCCCATGAGTTTACAGTACAATGTAAACCTATGGGAAACAAAAAACGCTGTGCACATGCTGCAGAAAAATCCGCGCGGAAACGCTGTGGATTACATTCCGCAGCATGTCACTTCTTTTCTGCGGATTTTCACCTGCTCCAATAGGAAACTGCAGATGAAAATCCGCAGAAGAAACCGCAGTAAAAACCGCGATAAATCCGCAGTAAAAACCGCGACGGGTTTTCACTGCGGATTTTGGAATTCTGCTGCGGAAAAATCCGCAGTGGAATCCGCAAAGTGTGAACATAGCCTAAATCTCCGAGCAGTCATAAATGCTTGGAGGTCACCCGAGCGTGCTCGGGAAAACTCGAGCAACGAGTACACTTGCTCATCACTACTTTCAACCAATACAAATGCATTAACTGGGAAATTTGATTGGAACATTTAACAACGTTAGCTGTCCATGTGGTGTGTGACACGTCCTCAGACACATCTTGTTTCATTTCTGAAGGAGGGACTCTTAAAGTCACAAAGCCTATTTTTATGGTGACATCAGGCGGCATTAATATTCTTAAAGGACCGTTATTAAACAGTGGGTCTCCTATACTGTTATTGCCTATGCAGTGAGTGGCTGGGCTGCCAAAATTAGGACGCATCCCAATACTCCTTTCATGAGATGTACAGGAGGGCCTCCTGAAAATATGTTCCTATTATAAGAAAGTGGGTCTCCCATAGTGTTTGCCTGTGCATTAAATGCAATGCCTGCCCTGGCCCAAAGTTACACACACCCCAATAAGCCTTTGAGCCCCCGTACTGGATGGCAACACGAAAACCTAGTTCACATTATTCATTTGGTACTGCCATATTGTTTGCTTAGGCATTGAATGCAAGGCCTGCCCTGCCCCAAAGTTACACGAACCCCAATAAGCCTTTGAGCCCACGTACTGGATGGCCACAGGAAAACCTCGTTCACATTATTCATTTGGTACTGCCATACTGTTTGCTTAGGCATTGAATGCAAGGCCTGCCCTGCCCCAAAGTTACACGCACCCCAATAAGCGTTTGAGCCCACATACTGGATGGCCACAGGAAAACCTAGTTCACGTTATTCATTTGGTACTGCCATACTGTTTACTTAGGCATTGAATGCAAGGCCTGCCCTGCACCAAATTCACAGGCACCCCAATAAGCCTTGGAAGAGACGTAGAGGTGGGCCTCCTGAAAACAATGTTCCCATTATTAGGAAGTGAGTCTCCTATAGTGTTTGCCTATGCAGTGAATGCAATGCCTGCCAAAAATTAGGAGGCACTCCAATGCCCCTTGAAAGAGATGTGGCGGAGGGCCTCATAATAAAATGTTCCCATTATAACGGAGCGGGTCTCCTATACTTGGAATGCCCATACACTAAGTTTATGGGCTGACAAACATTTCCCCATGGGGGTACACATAATTATTGGTTTTTTTTATATTTTTTACAGGCATCATAAATACACTTTCCAAAAAATAGAGTGACTGTTGCATCACGGAATACGTTCACCCTGGTGTTCTAGTGGTGGTGTCTGAAGAGACGTGGAGGATGTCCTCCTATAAATCTTTTCCCAATTTAAAGGAGCAGGTCTCCTATACTTGGAATGCCCAAACACTAAGTGTATGGGCTGACAAACATTTTCCCATGGGGTGTACACATTATTTTTTTTATACAGTACAGACCAAAAGTTTGGACACACCTTCTCATTTAAAGATTTTTCTGTATTTTCATGACTATGAAAATTGTACATTCACACTGAAGGCATCAAAACTATGAATTAACACATGTGGAATTATATTCTTGACAAAAAAGTGTGAAACAACTGAAATTATGTCTTATATTCTAGGTTTTTCAAAGTAGCCACCTTTTGTTTTGATGACTGCTTTGCACACTCTTGGCATTCTCTTGATGAGCTTCAAGAGCTAGTCACCGGGAATGGTTTTCACTTAACAGGTGTGCCCTGTCAGGTTTAATAAGTGGGATTTCTTGCCTTATAAATGGGGTTGGGACCATCAGTTGTGTTGTGCAAAAGTTTGGTGGATACACGGCTGATAGTCTTACTGAATAGACTGTTAGAATTTGTATTATGGCAAGAAAAAAGCAGCTAAGTAAAAAAAAAAACGAGTGGCCATCATTACTTTAAGAAATGAAGGTCAGTCAGTCCGAAAGATTGGGCAAACTTTGAAAGTGTCCCCAAGTGCAGTGGCAAAAACCATCAGGCGCTACAAAGAAACGGCCTCACATCAGGAAAGGAAGACCAAGAGTCACCTCTGCTTCTGAGGATAAGTTTATCCGAGTCACCAGCCTCAGAAATCGCAGGTTAACAGCAGCTCAGATTAGAGACCAGGTCAATGTCACACAGAGTTCTAGCAGCAGACACATCTCTACAGCAACTGTTAAGAGGAGACTTTGTGCAGCAGACCTTCATGGTTAAATAGCTGCTAGGAAACCACTGCTAAGGACAGGCAACAAGCAGAGGAGACTTGTTTGGGCTAAAGAACACAGGGAATTGACATTAGACCAGTGGAAATCTGTGCTTTGGTCTGATGAGTCCAAATTTGAGATCTTTGGTTCCAACCACCATGTCTTTGTGCGATGCAGAAAAGGTGAACGGATGGACTCTACATGCCTGGTTCCCACCGTGAAGAATGGAGGAGGAGGTGTAATGGTGTGGGTTGCTTTGCTGGTGACACTGTTGGGGATTTATTCAAAATTGAAGGCATACTGTACCAGCATGGCTACCATAGCATCTTGCAGCGGCTTGCTATTCCATCCGGTTTGCGTTTAGTTGGACCATCATTTATTTTTCAACAGGACAATGACCCCTAACACACCTCCACACTGTGTAAGGGCTATTTGACCAAGAAGGAGAGTGATGGGGTGCTACGCCAGATGACCTGGCCTCCATAGTCACCAGACCTGTACCCAATCGAGATGGTTTGGGGTGAGCTGGACCGCAGAGTGAAGGCAAAAGGGCCACCAAGTGCTAAGCATCTCTGCGAACTCCTTCAAGATTGTTGGAAGACCATTTCCGGTGACTACTTCTTGAAGCTCATCAAGAGAATGCCAAGAGTGTGCAAAGCAGTCATCAAAGCAAAAGGTGGCTACTTTGAAGAACCTAGAATCTAAGACATATTTTCAGAGGTTTCACACTTTTTTGTTAAGTGCATCATTCCACATGTGTTAATTCATAGTTTTGATGCCTTCAGTGTGAATGTACAATTTTCATAGTCATGAAAATACAGAGGGCATCATAAACACCCTTTCCAGGGCAGGCCAGGACCTCCAAGGCATAGAGAGCCACTTCATGTCACGTGTCCAGCTTGGATACCCAATAATTAAATGGCACAGAGGAATCATGGAGGACATAGGTACAGTCAGCAAGGTACTCCCTCAGCATCTTCCCAAACATTGCCTTCCTTGTGACAGAACCCCGTGCCTCTGGGCCAGGGCGATGGGAGAGTCTGAGAAAACACTCCCAGAACTTTGCCGGTGTTCCTCTGCCTCTGCTGGATTGGAGTTGTGTCTCTCTCACCTGTACTCCTTGGTTGTCCAACGAACTATGATGCCTGCCAGCAGCATTCTCAGATGGGAATTTTTTTTAGTAATTCCATAACAAGAGCCCTCTGGTACTGCACCATTTTAGTAGACCTGTCTGCCTCTGGAAGAACAGATCGAAAGTTCTCCTTGTAGCGTGGGTCTAGAGGTGTCACCAACCAGTAATGAGTGTCCCCGAAAAATGTCATAATGCGGGGGTCACGGGAAAGGTATCACAACATAAAGTCAGCCATGCATGCCAGACTGCTAACAGGCAAGACTTCTGTGTCCTCACCAACAGGATGACTGACCATGCTGTCCTCCTCCTCCCTGTCCTCAGGCCATCCATGCTGAACAGACGGTATGACAGTTGTGCTTGTAGTACCGTCCATAGCGCATGAAAGTAGCTCCCGTTCTTCCCCCTCCTCTTTCTTATTGTCTACCAATCCACATTGGGACGACTTGAGGCTGGGCTGTGTGTTATCACCCTGTATGGCTCCTTGCTCTATGTCCTCAAGCTCTGCCTGCAATGCATCCTCTTTCATTGTGAGCAGAGAGCTTTTCAGAATGCAGAGAAGTGGAATGGTGACACTAATTATGGCATCATCGTTGCTCAACCATCTTGGTGGAGTCCTCAAAGTTTTGTAGGATGGGACATAAGTCTGAACTGAATAACGACGGCTTTGTTGATGCTGGTAGTCAACAACTGCCCTCTTCTGCTCACAAATTCTTTCCAACATATGCAGTGTAGAGTTCCAATGCGTGGGGACATCACACACCAGTCGGTGACCCAGAAGCTGCAAACGCTGCTGAAGCACGGCAAGGGCGGCTAAAACTGTAGCTGACTTTCTAAAATGGGCACACAGGTGGCATACTTTCAAAAGCAGATCTGAGTAGCTTTTGAGAAACTGTTGAATGACGAGGATAAGCACATAGGCCAGGCATGGTACATGTGTGAGCTCACCTCGCCTCAGCGCCACCACCAGGTTCCAGCCCTTGTCACACACAACCATGCCGGGCTGTAGGTTCAGCAGTGTCGGCCACAAATCTGACTGCTCTTTCAGAGCTGTTCACAACTCTACAGCATTGTGCGGTTTATCACCTAAGCAGATTAGCAACAGCACAGCCTGATGCCTCTTGGCTGTGACAGTGCTGCAGTGCTTCCTGTTTGTGACTGATGCGCTCATTTCAGAGATGGAGGCTGAAGAGGAGAAGGAGGAGGAGGTGCAGGAGCTGTTGACTGTGGGGCTAACCCTGATTTATGTAGGGCCCGCAATCTTCGGTGTCGGGAGGACGTGTACCATCCCAAGATCCAACTGGATCCCATCTTCCACTATGTTAAACCAGTGTGCCGTCAGTGAGATGTACCATCCCTGCCCAAAAGCACTTGTCCACTTGCCCATGGTTAGGTAGACTTTCCCAGTAACAACATTGTTAAGGGCATGGGTAATGTTGTGGGACATGTGCTGATGTAATGCCGGTACGGCACTGGGAGAAATAGTGATGACTGGGGACCGAGTACCTTGGGATGGCCCCCCACATCAGGTTGCAGAAAGCTTACATCTCCACGAGCCTAAAAGGCAACATTTCGAGCGCAAGTATACGAGAAATGTGTGAATTTAGTACTGTAGCCTGTGAAGCGTTGGCTGCGTATTTCTGACCGGTGTTCCAATGACTGGGGTATGGACAACTGAAGGCTGCACTGGGACAAGGACATGGAATTGCTTGATGATGGTGCTAGTTGACTATGGGTAATGACAGGTGCAGGGCATAAGGATCTTCGTATGGACCATGGACGGGGATTGGCTTGCATGCACAACAGTGGAAGAAGCAGTGGTGTCACCCGCAGACACTGTTCCTGGAGGCTGGGGCTCAGCCCACAAAGTTAGGAGCTTTGCTGCCATGTGCCTTGACAAGCTGGTCAGGCTAGTAGTTTTGCTACCCCTGATGATGCGGGCATGGCAGGTGGTGCAAATGGCCTGTTTGGGGTTATCGGCAGTGTCTTTTAAAAACATCCAGACTCGGGAAGACCTGAAAGTTGGAATGGCAACTTCCGTCATGTTGGTGTTAAAGGGAATGGATGCACACCTTCTGTCTGCGGCCACCACACTGCTTCTTCCTGCCTGTTGGGGTGCTATGCCTACTTCCCCATGTGTGCTGCTGTCCTCACTCAGCATGTCCTCCTGCCAGGTTGAGTCAGTTACTATATCATCCACCACCTAGTCTTGCACATCCGCACCCTGGTCCTCCTACTGACTTTCTGGCAATTGTCTCATCATCGTCCACCTCTTGTGACACTTTCCCACCTGTTGCCTTCGTGTGACCGTGGCTGCTCAAATATTTGGGCATTGCTACATGCAATCTCATCTTGCCCCGCTTCAAGTGGACTGGACGAAAGTCCCGAATCTATAAATGGAAAAGTGAACAGCTCTTCAGAGTGTCCAAGTGTGGGATCAGTTGTCTCCGGGCACTCGGCATTGTGGGAGGAAGGAGGATCAGGGTAAGTAATATGCGGTCCAGACTCACGGCTACTCAAACTTGAACATGTGGAAGACGTGGTAGTGGTGGTGGCAAAGTGACTGGAAGCAGTATCCGCTATCCAACCAACAACCTTTTGACACTGCTCTGGGTTCAATAGTGGTGTGCTGTGGTTCCCTAGTAATTGGGACAGGAAGGTCGAGCAAGAAGATGTCGGTGTTTGTTGTGGCCCACTTTCAGCTTGCCCACGGCCTCGGCCTCTGCATGCACCATCAGCATCACATCCTCTTCCCTGTCCCTTGCCACGCGTCTTGCCCATTTTAAATGGACTACTAAAATATTTTCCATGTTCACTACAAATGGCTGAATTTGGAGCAAACATATGTGATCAGTGTACGTAAAAACCACAGTTTAAATTATCTGGACTGTAGGTAACTTTTTATTTTGTTTAAAAACTGTTGTTAATAACTAGCGTAAGAAACAGCAAAACCTGTTCAATGGAGCCCTCAAATGCCACAATTTTTAGCCCACAGATAGAGGAGGCGTTTGACAGAGATACCACACTGTTCAATATGTGGCCTATATATTTTTAATTTAAACAGAAAATACTGTATAGAACTAGAACTATAGAACACCACAAAAAAAGGTGAATGTAGGCCTGAAATGCCCAAATTTGTAGCCCACAGATAGATCAAGAGTCTGACAGTGGTACCACACTGTTGAATCTGTGGCCTGTTTTTTTTTAACCAAAAATACTGTTTAGAACTAGGGTTACAGATAGCAAATACAGTGGAATGGAGGCGTGAAATGCCCAAATTTGTAGCCCACAGATAGATCAGGCGTCTGACAGAGAAACCACAATGTCCAATATGTGGCCTGTATTTTTGTATTTTTTACCCCAAAATACTGTTTAGAATGAGGGTAACAGACAGCAAATGCAGTGGATTGGAGGCCTGAAATGCCCAAATTTGTAGCCACAGATAGATCAGGCGTCTGACAGAGAAACCACAATGTTCAATATGTGGCCTGTATTTTTTTCCCCCAAAATACTATTTAGAACAAGGGTAAGAGACAGCAAATACAGTGGAATGGAGGTATGAAATTCCCAAATTTGGAGCCCACAGATAGAATAGGCCTCTGTCAGAGATACCACAATGTTCAATATGTGGCCTGTATTTTTTTACCCCAAAATAATGTTTAGAACTAAGGTGACAGCAAATACAGAGGAATGCAGGTGTGAAGTTCCCAAATTTGGAGCCCACAGATAGATCAGGCCTCTGACAGAGATACCACAATGTTCAATATGTGGCCTGCCTTTTTTTTACCCCAAAATACTGTTTAGAACTAGGGTAACAGACAGCAAATACAGTGGAATGGAGGCCTGAAATGCCCAAATTTTTAGCCCACAAAAAGATCAGGCGTCTGAAAGAGGTACCACAATGCTCAATATGTGGACTGTATTTTTAACACAAAATAGTCTTTAGAACTAGACAGCAAATACAGTGGAATGGAGGTGTGAAATGCCCACGTTTGTGGACCACAGATAGATCTGGTGTCTGACAGAGAAACCACAATGCTCAATATGTGCTTTGTATTTTTGTATTTTTTACCCCAAATATTTTATAGAACCAGGGAAACAGACAATAATTACAGTGGAATGGAAGCGTGAAATGCCCAAATTTGGAGCCCACAGATAGATCTGGCGTCTGACAGAGGTACCACAATGCTCAATATGTGGCCTGTATTTTTGCATTTTTTACCTCTAAATACTGTATAGAACGAGGGTAACTGACAGCAAATACAGTGGAATGGAGGCGTGAAATGCCCAAATTTGTTGCCCACAGATAGATCTGGCATCTGACAGAGGTACCACAATGCTTAATATGTGGCCTGTATTTTTGTATTTTTTACCCCAAAATGCTGTTTAGAACAAGGGTAACAGACAGCAAATACAGTGGATTTGAGGCCTGAAATGCCCACATTTTTAGCCCACAGGTAGATCAGGCATCTGACAGAGAAACCACAATGTTCAATATGTGGCTTGTATTTTTTTTACCCCCAAATACTGTTTAGAACAAGGGTAAGAGACAGCAAATACAGATGGCCAGTCCGGCCCTTCCTATAATGCCACTTACGAGTAACACATACCACCACACCATGTCCAGACCACATATTACCACCACAGTGACCGAATGCTATCACATACAAGGACAAATACCACCGCACCATGTCCAGACCACATAGTACACCACATGATGACCAATAATACCACATACAAAAAACAAATACCACCGCACCATGACCAGACCACATATGACCATCACATAGTGATGAAATAATAGCACATACAAGGAACAAATACTGCCACACCATGGCTGGACAACATATTACCACCACATAGTGACTGAATACTAAAATACTGATCAGTAATAAAAAAAAACACAATACTAATATCACCATAAGTGCCATTATACACAAGAGATCTGCACTTAGTATGCAGTGTCTGTGTACAGGTAATACAGTTATCACTGGTGACATTATACACAGGAGCTCTGTATATAGTGTATAGTGTAAAGGTAATACAGTGATCACTGGTGACATTGTACACAGGATCGCTGTATATAGTATAGTGTCAGTGTACAGGTAACACACTGACTCACCAGTGACGTCTCTAGGTGAAGTCTTAGGTGAAGTCCTTCACCGCCATCGCTTCTTCCAGCCAGGGCTCGTCTCTGCAGGAAATAACACAGTTACCTAGAGCTCTGCTTGCAGAACACATTACTTTTTTTTCCAAAATTCTAAACTACACCAGCAAGGCTGGAATTGGGCAGGTTAACCTTTGCAAAGGAAGAACGAATTAAGCGGCATACAAGGTTATCCTGGAAAAACAGTTGATTCCGTCTGCTCAGGCAATGTTCCCCAACTCTGGGGACTGTTTTTTCCAGCAGGACAATGCGCCATGCCACACAGCTAGGTCAATCAAGGTATGGATGAAGGACCACCACATCAAAACCCTGTCATGGCCAGTCCAATCTCCAGACCTGAACCCCATTGAAGACCTCTGTAATGCAATCAATAGGAAGATGGATAGTGACAAGCCATCAAACAAACAAGAATAGCTTTAGTTTTTGTACCAGGAGTGGCATAAGATCACCCAAAAGCAGTGTGAAAGACTGGTGGAAAGCATGCCAAGACGCATGAAAGCTGTGATTAAAAATCATGGTTATTCGACAAAATATTGATTTCTGAACTCCTCCTGAGTTAAAATATTAGTATTGTTGTTTCTAAACGATTATGAACTTGTCTTTTTTTTTTTGCATTATTTAACGTCTGCAAGCAACGCAGTTTTTCTTATTTTGACCATTTCTCATTTTCAGAAAATAAATACAAAATTTATTGCTTGGAACTTCGGAGACATGTTGTCAGTAGTTTATAGAATAAAAGAATAATTTACATTTTACTCAAATATATACCTATAAAGAGAAAAATCAGACAAACTGAAAGTATTGTAGTGGTTTCTTATTTTTTTGCTAGAGCTGTATATTGTCTGCAGTGCATTTGTGTAGAACTGATAATACCATTATATGGACACTGTATGGTGGTGATATCAGTTCTAGTACATTGGTTTTAGATCTGTATGGCGGCATTATCATTACTGTATATGCTGGTAATATTTTGATCTGCTCTGGTGCTATTTGTTTGGTAGGCTAAGTTCCCGTGATGAGTAGTTGGTGACTTTTTGGTTTTTCCACCTATTAGGTAAACTAGGCTACTTGCATTTTTATTACATTCTGGTATCTTTTTGACTCTGTTTTTTGGTTATTTGCTATGTTATGTGTTGAATAAATCTGCTTTATTTTTTATACTTCCTGGTACTTGGCTTTAAAGGGAACGTGTCACCCCGAAAATCGCGGGTGAGGTAAGCCCACCGGCATCAGGGGCTTATCTACAGCATTCTGTAATGCTGTAGATAAGCCCCCGATGTTACCTGAAAGAGGAGAAAAAGACGTTATATTATACTCCCTGCACCCCTCAAGGGCGGTCCCGCTGCTGGTCAGGTCAGATGGGCGTCTCCGGTCCGCTGAGGCGCCTCCCATCTTCATTACAAGACGTCCTCTTTTGATCTTCAGCCACGGCTCCGGCGCAGGCGTAATTTGCTCTGCCCTCTTGAGGGTAGAGGATAGTACTGCAGTGCGCAGGCGCCGGAAAGTTCAGAGGCCCGGAGCCTGCGCACTGCAGTACTTTGTCTGCCCTCAACAGGGCAGAGCAAAGTACGCCTGCGCCGGAGCCGTGGCTGAAGATCAGAAGAGGACGTCTTGTAATGAAGATGGGAGGCGCCGCAGCGGACCAGAGACGCCCATCCGACCTGACCAGCAGCGGGACCGCCTCTGAGTGAGTATAATATAACGTCTTTTTCTCCTCTTTCAAGTAACATCGGGGGCTTATCCACAGCATTACAGAATGCTGTAGATAAGCCCCTGATGCCGGTGGGCTTACCTCACCCGCAATTTTCGGGGTGACAGGTTCCCTTTAACAAAGCTTTATTGATAGAGTCATGTGTGGATTTTATGCTTTTTGTGCTTTTTACCTGCGTATTTTCCTCATCTAATGCAATTCTATGGATAAAATCTGCATATAAATCTCAGCGTAATCGCATGAAAAATTTATCCTGTACTTTTTGGATTTTAACCCCTTAGTGACAGAGCCAATTTGGTACTTAATGACCGAGCCAATTTTTACAATTCTGACCACTGTCAGTTTATGAGGTTATAACTCTGGAACGCTTTTACAGATCCCGCTGATTCTCAGATTGTTTTTTCATGACATATTGTACTTCATGTTAGTGGTAACATTTCTTCGATATTTCTTGCAAATATTTATGAAAAAGACAGAAATAAGGCGAAAATTTTTGTATTTTTATGCCCTGAAATCAGAGAGATATGCCACAAAAAATAGTTAATAAATAACATTTCCCACATGTCTACTTTACATCAGCACAATTTTGGAACCAAATTTTTTTGTTTGTTAGGGAGTTATAAGGGTTAAAAGTTGACCAGAAATTTCTCATTTTTACAACATCATTTTTTTTGAGGGACCACATCACATTTGAAGTCATTTTAAGGGGTCTATATGATAGAAAATAACCAAGTGTGACACCATTCTAAAAACTGCACCCCTCAAGGTGCTCAAAACCACATTCAAGAAGTTTATTAACCCTTTACATGCTTCACAGGACCTGAAACAATGTGGAAGGAAAAAATGAACATTTAACTTTTTTTGCAAACATTTTACTTCAGAACCATTTTTTTTTTATTTTCACAAGTGTAAAAAACAGAAATTTAACCATAAATTTTGTTGTGCAATTTCTCCTGAATAGGCTGATACCCCATATGTGGGGGTAAACCACTGTTTGGGCGCACCGCAGAGCTTGGAATAGAAGGAGCGCCGTTTGACTTTTTCAATGCAGAATTGGCTGGAATTGAGATCGGATGCCATGTCACGTTTAGAGAGCCCCTGATGTGTCTAAACAGTGGAAACCCCCCAATTCTAACTCCAACCCTAACCCAACACACCCCTAACCCTAATCCCAACCTGATCCATAATCCTAATCATAACCCTAACGATAATCACAACCCTAACCCCAAAACAACCCTAATCTCAACCCTAACCATAACCCTAATCAAAACCCTAAATCCAACACACCCCTAATCCTAATTTCAACCCTAACCTCAAACCTAACCCTAATCCCAATACATCCCTAACCATATTCCCAACCCTAACCTTAACCCTAATCCCAAACCTAACCCTAATCCCAAACATAACCCTAATGCCAACCCTAACCCTAATACAACCCTAGCCCTAACCCTAACTTTAGCCCCAACCCTAACCCTAGCCCTAACCCTAAATTTAGCCCCAACCCTTACCCTAAACTTAGCCCTAACTTTAGCCCCAACCCTAACCCTAGCCCTAAACCTAAATTTAGCCCCAACCCTAGCCCTAACTTTAGCCCCAACCCTAATCCTAAGCCCTAACCCTAGCCCAACTCTAACCCTAGCCATAACTTTAGCCCCAACCCTAACCCTAGCCCTAAGGCTACTTTCACACTTGCGTCGTGTGGCATCCGTCGCAATCCGTCGTTTTGGACAAAAAACGGATCCTGCAAATGTGCCCGCAGTATGCGTTTTTTGCCCATAGACTTGTATTGCCGACGGATCACGATGGATGGCCACACGTCGCGTCCGTCGTGTACTGGATCCGTTGTGTTTTGGCGGATCGTCATCACAAAAAAGTTCAATGTAACATTTTTTTGTACGTCACATTCGCCATTCCCGACCGCGCATGTGCGGCTGGAACTCCGCCCCCTCCCCCCAGGACATAGACTGGGCAGCGGATGCGTTGAAAAACTGTATCCGCTGCCCACGTTGTGCACAATTTTCACAACGTGCGCAAGTGTGAAAGAAGCCTAACCCTAGCCCTAACCTTAACCCTAAATTTAGCCCCAACCCTAACCCTAACCCTAAATTTAGCCTCAACTCCTCTAGTTGCCGGCCGGCAGATCATGGCGAGCGCACTGCGCATGCGCCTGCCATTTTCTTACCAGATGAAGAAGCCGGCGGACAGGAGGGGACGCAGGAGGACCCAGGGACACCGGTAAGTATAACAGGGTCCCCAAATCCCCCTATTTCTCTGTCCTCTGATGTGTGATCACAGAGGACAGAGAATCACACATCGCTTTTTTTTTGTGGCCGCCGGTAAACAGTTAATTACCGGCGATCGCAAAACAGGGGTCGGTAAAAACCGACCCTGATCATGTTCTTTGGGGTCTCGGCTACCCCTGGCAGCCGAGACCCCAAAGATCCTCCGGGTGCCAGCCGGTGGGCGCACTGCGCATGTGCCCACCATTTTTTGGCCGGAACAAGATGGCGGCGCCCATCGGGAGCCACGAGGAGCACCCGGGGAGACAGGTGAGTATCGGGGGGCGATCGGGGACCCCATTTCTCTGTCCTCTGATGTGTGATCACATTGGAGGACAGAGAAATTAAATGGAAAATCGCGTTTGTTTTTTTTTTTTTTTTTGCGACTGCCGGTAAACGGTTAATTACCGGCGATCGCAACCCGGGGGTCGGTAAAAAACCCCGAATTATTTTCTCTGGGGTCTCGGCAACCGAGACCCCAGAGAAAATCCGACTCTGGGGGGCGCTATTCATTTTTTCCACAGCACCGTTAGGTTTAACCCCTTCCCGACCTTTGACGCATACGCTGCGTCATGAAAGTCGGTGCCATTCCGACCCATGACGCAGCATATGCGTCATGGAAAGATCGCGTCCCTGCAGGCCGGGTGAAAGGGTTAACTCCCATTTCACCCGATCTGCAGGGACAGGGGGAGTGGTAGTTTAGCCCAGGGGGGGTGGCTTCACCCCCTCGTGGCTACGATCGCTCTGATTGGCTGTTGAAAGTGAAACTGCCAATCAGAGCGATTTGTAATATTTCACCTAAAAAACTGGTGAAATATTACAATCCAGCCATGGCCGATGCTGCAATATCATCGGCCATGGCTGGAAACACTTATGTGCACCCACCCCACCCCTTCGATCGCACCCCCAGCCCCCCGATCTGTGGTCCGCTCCCCTCCGTCCTGTGCTCCGCTCCCCCGTCCTCCTGTCCGCTTCCCCGTGCACCAATCACACCCCCTGTGCTGCAATCAAACCCCCCCGCACTCCGATCCCCCCCCCGCACACAGCGACCCCCCCCCGTGCTCCGATCCACCCCCCCCGCACAGCGATCCCTCACCCCGTGCTCCAATCCTTCCCCGTGCTCCAATCCTCCCTCCCGTGTTCCGATCCACCCCCCCCATGATCCGATCCACCCCCCCGTGCTCCGACGCCCCCCCGTGCCCTGATCTCCCCCCCCTTATACTTACCTGGCCGCCCGAGGTCCGTCCGTCTTCTTTCCTGGGCGCCGCCATCTTCCAAAATGGCGGGCGCTTGTGCAGTGCGCCCGCCGAATCTGCCGGCCGGCAGATTCGTTCCAGAGTGAATTTTGATCACTGAGATATATCCTATCTCAGTGATCAAAATAAAAAAAATAGTAAATGACCCCCCCCCCTTTGTCACCCCCATAGATAGGGACAATAAAAAAAATAAAGAATTTTTTTTTTTTTCACTAAGGTTGGGGTAAGAACTAGGGTTAGGGTTAGGGGTAGGGTTAGGGGTAGGGTTAGGGTTAGGGGTAGGGTTAGGGTTAGGGGTAGGGTTAGGGGTAGGGTTAGGGCTAGGGTTAGGGGTAGAGGTAGGGTTAGGGGTAGGGTTAGGGCTAGGGTTAGGGTTTCGGTATGTGCACACGTATTCTGGTCCTATGCGGATTTTTCCGCAGCGGATTTGAAAAATCCACAGTGCTAAACCGCTGCCGATTTATCGTGGATTTACCGCGGTTTTTCTGCGCATTTCACTGCGGTTTTACAACTGCGATTTTCTATTGGAGCAGTTCTAAAACCGCTGCGGAATCCGCAGAAAGAAGTGACATGCTGCGGAATGTAAACCGCTGCGTTTCCGTGCAGTTTTTCCGCAGCATGTGTACAGCGATTTTTGGTTCCCATAGGTTCACATTGAACTGTAAACTCATGGGAAACTGCTGCGGATCCGCAGCGTTTTCCGCAGCGTGTGCACATACCTTTAGAATTAGGCTATGTGCACACGGTGCGGATTGGCCGCTGCGGATCCGCAGCAGTGTTCCATCGGGTTTACAGTACCATGTAAACATATGGAAAACCAAATCCGCTGTGCCCATGGTGCAGAAAATACCGCGCGGGAACGCTGCGTTGTATTTTCCGCAGCATGCCAATTCTTTGTGCGGATTCCGCAGCGTTTTACACGTGTTCCTCAATAGGAATCCACAGGTGAAATCCGCACAAAAAACACTGGAAATCCACGGTAAATCCACAGGTAAAACGCAGTGCCTTTTACCCGCGGATTTTTCAAAAATGATGCTGAAAAATCTCATACGAATCCGCAACGTTGGCACATAGCCTTAGAGTTGGGTTGGAATTAGGGTTGTGGTTAGGGTTAGGGGTGTGTTGGGGTTAGGGTTGTGGTTAGGGGTGTGTTGGGGTTAGGGTTGTGATTAGGGTTACGGCTACAGTTGGGATAAGGGTTAGGGGTGTGTTGGAGGTAGAATTGAGGGGTTTCCACTGTTTAGGCACTTCAGGGGGTCTCCAAACGCAACATGGCGCCACCATTGATTCCAGCCAATCTTGTATTCAAAAATTCAAATGGTGCTCCCTCACTTCCGAACCCCGACGTGTGCCCAAACAGTGGTTTACCCCCACATATGGGGTACCAGCATACTCAGGACAAACTGCGCAACAATTACTGGGGTCCAATTTCTCCTGTTACCCTTGAGAAAATAAAAAATTGCTTGCTAAAACATCATTTTTGAGGAAAGAAAAATGATTTTTTATTTTCACGGCTCTGCGTTGTAAACGTCTGTGAAGCACTTGGGGGTTCAAAGTGCTCACCACATATCTAGATAAGTTCCTTGGGGGGTCTAGTTTCCAAAATGGGGTCACTTGTGGGGGGTTTCTACTGTTTAGGCACACCAGGGGCTCTGCAAACGCAACATGACGCCCGCAGACCATTCCATCAAAGTCTGCATTTCAAAAGTCACTACTTCCCTTCTGAGCCCCCACGTGTGCCCAAACAGTGGTTTACCCCCACACATGGGGCATCAGCGTACTCAGGAGAAACTGGTCAACAACTTTTGTGGTCCAATTTCTCCTGTAACCCTTGGGAAAATAAAAAATTCTGGGCTAAAAAATTATTTTTGAGGAAAGAAAACGTATTTATTATTTTCACGGCTCTGCGTTATAAACTTCTGTAAAGCACTTGGGGGTTGAAAGTGCTCACCACACATCTAGATAAGTTCCTTTGGGGGTCTAGTTTCCAAAATGGGGTCACTTGTGGGGGGTTTCTACTGTTTAGGCACACCAGGGGCTCTGCAAACGCAATGTGACGCCCGCAGACCATTCCATCAAAGTCTGCATTTCAAAAGTCACTACTTCCCTTCTGAGCCCCCACGTGTGCCCAAACAGTAGTTTACCCCCACACATGGGGTATCAGCGTACTCAGGAGAAACTGGACAACAACTTTTGTGGTCCAATTTCTCCTGTAACCCTTGGGAAAATAAAAAATTCTGGGCTAAAAAATTATTTTTGAGGAAAGAAAACGTATTTATTATTTTCACTGCTCTGTGTTATGAACTTCTGTGAAGCACTTGGGGGTTCAAAGTGCTCACCTCACATCTAGATAAGTTCCTTTCGGGGTCTAGTTTCCAAAATGGGGTCACTTGTGGGGGGTTTCTACTGTTTAGCCACATCAGGGGCTCTGCAAACGCAACGTGACGCCCGCAGAGCATTCCATCAAAGTCTGCATTTCAAAACGTCACTACTTCACTTCCGAGCCCCAGCATGTGCCTAAACAGTGGTTTACCCCCACATATGGGGTATCAGCGTACTCAGGAGAAACTGGACAACAACTTTTGGGGTCAAATTTCTCCTGTTACCCTTGGGAAAATAAAAAATTGCGGGCTAAAATTCATTTTTGAGAAAATAATTTTTTTTTTTTATTTTCATGGCTCTGCGTTATAAACTTCTGTGAAGCACTTGAGGGTTCAAAGTGCTCACTACACATCTAGATTAGTTCCTTTGGGGGTCTAGTTTCCAAAATGGGGTAATTTGTGGGGGATCTCCAATGTTTAGGCACACAGGGGCTCTCCAAACGCGACATGGTGTCCGCTAATGATTGGAGATAATTTTCCATTTAAAAAGCCAAATGGCGTGCCTTCCCTTCTGAGCCCTGCCGTGCGCCCAAACAGTGGTTTACCCCCACATATGGGGTATCTGCATACTCAGGACAAACTGGACAACAACATTTGTGGTCCAATTTCTCCTATTACCATTGGCAAAATAGGAAATTCCAGGCTAAAAAATCATTTTTGAGAAAAGAAAAATTATTTTTTATTTTCATGGCTCTGCATTATAAACTTCTGTGAAGCACCTGGGGGTTTAAAGTGCTCAGTATGCATCTAGATAAGTTCCTTGGGGGGTCTAGTTTCCAAAATGGGGTCACTTGTGGGGGAGCTCCATTGCATAGGCACACAGGGGCTCTCCAAATGCGACATGGTGTCCGCTAACAATTGGAGCTAATTTTCCATTCAAAAAGTTAAAAGGCGCGCCTTCCCTTCCGAGCCCTGCCGTGTGCCCAAACAGTGGTTTACCCCCACATATGAGGTATCGGCGTACTCGGGAGAAATTGCTCAACAAATTTTAGGATCCATTTTATCCTATTGCCCATGTGAAAATGAAAAAATTGAGGCGAAAATAAATTTTTTTGTGAAAAAAAAGTACTTTTTCATTTTTACGGATCAATTTGTGAAGCACCTGAGGGTTTAAAGTGCTCACTAGGCATCTAGATAAGTTCCTTGGGGGGTCCAGTTTCCAAAATGGGGTCACTTGTGGCGGAGCTCCAATGTTTAAGCACACAGGGTCTCTCCAAACGCGACATGGTGTCCGCTATCGATGGAGATAATTTTTCATTCAAAAAGTCAAATGGCGCTCCTTCCCTTCCGAGCCTTACCATGTGCCCAAACAGTGGTTTACCCCCACATGTGAAGTATCGGTGTACTCAGGAGAAATTGCCAAACAAATTTTAGGATCCATTTTATCCTGTTGTCCATGTGAAAATGAAAAAATTGAGGCTAAAAGAATTTTTTTGTGAAAAAAAAGTACTTTTTCATTTTTACGGATCAATTTGTGAAGCACCTGGGGGTTTAAAGGGCTCACTATGCATCTAGATAAGTTCCTTGGGGCGTCTAGTTTCCAAAATGGGGTCACTTGTGGGGGAGCTCCAATTTTTAGGCACACGGGGGCTCTCCAAATGTGACATGGTGTCCGCTAAAGAGTGCAGCCAATTTTTCATTCAAAAAGTCAAATGGCGCTCCTTCCCTTCCAAGCCCTGCCGTGCGCCCAAACAGTGGTTTACCCCCACATATGAGGTATCAGCGTACTCAGGACAAATTGGACAACAACGTACGTGGTTCAGTTTCTCCTTTTACCATTGGGAAAATAAAAAAATTGTTGCTGAAAAATCATTTTTGTGACTAAAAAGTTAAATGTTCATTTTTTCCTTCCATGTTGCTTCTGCTGCTGTGAAGCACCTGAAGGGTTAATAAACTTCTTGAATGTGGTTTTGTGCACCTTGAGGGGTGCAGTTTTTAGAATGGTGTCACTTTTGGGTATTTTCAGCCATATAGACCCCTCAAATTGACTTCAAATGTGAGGTGGTCCCTAAAAAAAATGGTTTTGTAAATTTCGTTGTAAAAATGAGAAATCGCTGGTCAAATTTTAACCCTTATAACTTCCTAGCAAAAAAAAATTTTGTTTCCAAAATTGTGCTGATGTAAAGTAGACGTGTGGGAAATGTTATTTATTAACTATTTTGTGTCACATAACTCTCTGGTTTAACAGAATAAAAATTCAAAATGTGAAAATTGCGAAATTTTCAAAATTTTCGCCAAATTTCCGTTTTTATCACAAATAAACACAGAATTTATTGACCTAAATTTACCACTAACATGAAGCCCAATATGTCACGAAAAAACAATCTCAGAACCGCTAGGATCCATTGAAGCGTTCCTGAGTTATTACCTCATGAAGGGACACTGGTCAGAATTGCAAAAAACGGCAAGGTCTTTAAGGTCAAAATAGGCTGGGTCATGAAGGGGTTAAGTACCCTTAATCGCCGCCATTAAAAGGCGTATCGGCGGTCGTTAAGGAGTTAAACACACACACACCGCAGGTCATTTTACAAAGGGTATAAAAAAATCACAGTGGGCATGAGATTTCCACATTGTTGGGACTGTAAGAAGGTGAGTATTTTATGCAGTGAAAATACTCAATGTGAGAACTTAACCATATATTGCAATATTATTATTATGAAATCTTATATTGGAAATATAGATAATAGTAAATTATTTTGATTTTCTCCAGGTAGGATAAAATTAGTATTAGAGACCTCAATCTAGGGAAGGGGGAGGCGACAGCATGTGCTTGAAACGCCAGGACTGTATTTTTGTCCCATTCCATAACATGTCACAATATCGAGAAAAAGTAAATGTTTACACAAGTGAAGAACATTTAGCGTCCAAACTCTGTTTAACATATTTTATGGGGGAAAAGACAGATGTAAAACCTGCCTCACTGATTAAACCCATGGTGCTTCCCTCCATGCCTGAGTTTGAAACTGATGCTCAGCCTATGGTGTTGACACTTTAATTATTGCTAGGCAACTTCCTTTTATGGTGAGATGCCCCTTTAAGATTGCATCACCAGATTCCTTGATGACATGACTGATGAATTGTTAACATTATGACATCATAATGCACTGCCACTACTTAACCAAGTGCTTACTGCCCAGGAGTCATTGTTGTCAGTGATTGGCTGCGAAGCTGGTGATATACTGACTGCGATTGGATTTGCTTGAAATGTCTGGCATTTTAGCAGATAAATTTATAGTGTGGGTACTACTCCGGAAGATTCTTAAGAAGTATAACCCTGACACTATGCCACTTCTACCCGATGGCGTCCTCAGCTTCACTTACCGGATGGTTATGAAGCTAGTGAGCGACTGCCTGACCAAATTCTACCGAGGTCAAGCAAGCTCAGAATATGTTGAGCATTTACAGATGAACATCAGGACATTAGTACAACAGGCACGTAAACAATCTGGGCAAATCATATAAAATAATAATGGATAATAATCATAAAATACAAGCTGGGGAAGGGGGCGGTGATAGTGTGGGCCTGCATGCTCTAAAATGCCAGGGCTGAATTTTACTCCCAGTCCACCCTGGTCACAATATGTAAAAAAAGTAAATGTTTACACATGTAAAGAATATGTAGCATCCAAAACCTGTTTAAAATCATTTTTGGGGGGAAAGACGGATATTAAAGCCTGATTAGAAGAGCAAAGAGTTTTTTCCTCTTTCCCTGATTCTGGTTCTGATGCTCAACCCATAATGTTGCCACCTTAATTGTTACTAGAATGTTGCTAGGCAACTTCCTTTTATGGTGAGATGCCCCTTTAACTCCTTCACCACCTTGCGATTTTCCGTTTTTGTGCTTTCGTTTTTTTTCTCCCCTTCCTTTTTACCATAAATATAGCCTATGAGGGCTTGTTTTTTGCAGGCCGAGTTGTAGTTTTTAATGACACCATAGATTGCATATATTGTACTTGAAAACGGGGAAAAAATTTGAAGTGCGGTGAAATTGCAAAAAAAGTGCAATTCCACAGTTTTTTTTTTTTTATTTAAAATGTTCAATGAATGCTAAAACTGACCTGGTAATATGATTCTACGGGTCAGTATGAGAATGCAGATACCAAACATATATAGGTTCTTTTTTTACTTATGTGGTGGAAAACAAAATCTGAACGCCGGCCATGAGTCGGCGTACATAAAATGTGACCAATGGACATTCACACTGGCCTTCTGCAGACCCCCAGCTGTCGTTACCACCCATCGCAACCCTAGAATCATGTGACAAGGGCGCTCATGAGCAAGACTTGTGACATGGCTTCGGTCAACACGTCTTAAATGCTGTTGTCAGTGATTGTCAGCGGCATTTAAGTGGTTGACAGCCGAAATCCATCTGCATCTATTTGTGGGTCATGACAGCTGATCAAATCAGCTGTCATGTGCGGGTAGAGATGCGGGCTCTGGCGCTGCCTAAAAAAGACAGGGACACAACCTTGGACGTACCTATACTTTCAAGGATGTAATTGGGTAAAGATTCCATCCCCGGATTCCATGATGACATCACCGATGAAATGTTAACATTCCTCCACAAGATTCCATGATGACATCATAAGGCACCGCCACTACTTAACCAAGTGCTTACTTCCCAGGAGTCATTGTTGTCAGTGATTGGCTGCGAAGCTGGTGATATACTGACTGCGCTTGGATTTGCTTGAAATGTCTGGAATTTCTTCACATAAACTTGAAGTGTTGGCACTACTCCAGGGGATTCTTACCACCTATGCCCCTGACATTGTGCTACCACTACCCGATGGCGTCCTCAGCTTCACTTACCGGATGGTTATGAAGCTAGTGAGCGACTGCCTGACCAAATACCACCGAGGTCGTATAAGCTCAGAATATCTTGAGCATTTACATATGAGCATCAGGACATTAGTACAACAGGCAAGTAACAGACAAACTGGGCAAAGCGTATAAAATAATAATGAATAATATTTATAACAAGTTTATTTACATGAAATATGTATTTTGGCCAAGAGCAATTTAATTTATCGCTTATACGAAATATCCATATATGTATTAATTGTAGCTGAAGATTGCAGGAGTAAAATGGTGACATAAATAGTGTCCTATAGTCTCTACTTTCTCTCATGATTTTCCTTTTATGTTTATTTCAATTTTTATAGGCTGAAGAAAGATCCCAAAGTGGAGATCTGGCCTTTATAAAAAAATTGGCCCAAAAGTTCCTGGATGTACTAGAATTTATGGCCCCCTCACTGAAGCATTTGGTAAGAATCCGTCATCTTCTATATCTCATGTCTATCTTGTCTGATCTTCTCCAGATTACTGGTCATATAGCAGAATGTCATATTTCTCATATTAGAAGCCTCACAGTCCGCTACCGGCAGATACAGGATATGTCATGGCCGCCCGTCTCTGCTCCATCCTCTGTGGAGACAGTCTGTGCTGTACTCAGTGGTGCGGACCTTTCATATCACATCTGTCTCACTTTATCTTCACAATCTGCCTGCTTGTAAATGCTGCAGTTCTGGTAATAGATGTTATTGGAGAACTGTTGTATATACAAGTCCCTTATATATTAATGTGGATTTACTGGACGGAGCGGCGGTGTATATTCCAAGCAATACCGCAATTATGTAAATTCAGGTTTAGTCCTTTCTGTCTTTTGTGTACTGTAATTAAGTATTTGTAAAAGTTGTATTAATTGTACGTATTATATCCATTAGGAAACACCGGACGGTGACTCCAAAGAGGGGCAACAACGAAATATCGCTGACCCCAATACCAGTGAGCCACGGCTAAAAACGATTGAAGGTAAGCTGATCATCTCATATTCCTACAAACATTAAAATTATGGAGATATCAGAGAATATATAAATTTACTCTTCATTCTATGTATGAGGCCAGTGACGGCTCCTGGACCTCCTATAGACTATAATAGAGAAGGCCCATGCAATTCTGAAAACCCCTCTGATTCTCTTCTGAGATCTTCTCAGCCCCAAAATGCACAAGGAACCTCATAGGGTCCCCATTCAAGTCATTGTCAGACCCAGAACAATCACACATTTATGGTAGAGTATATCTATCTATGGATGTGCCATAGTTATATACAGTATGTGCAGAATATCCATATAACTAGTATTATACCATTTACTTGTCTTTCCTTCCTTATATCGATGTGTTATTTATTAAATATTGATATCTAATACATGATGTCTCTTCATTATTTTATCATTATATTAGAGACAACTGAGCCGGCAACTGCTGACGGTGGAATATCTGAGACACCAGAGATCCCCGAATCTGCCAGTGTAAGTATCAGAGAAGACATCTGTATATCATCAGATAACGGGGTATGAATTACATATCCCATGTTACACCCCATAGGGCAGCGGGTTAATTCTATTCTTAATGTAGATTGGACCTGTTATTACTATTCCTGTCTCCTCAGTGTGATGTCCCTTACCATCCCCTCCAGTACAATGATATATGTGCATGGAGGATATCCCTATAATATAATAGTATCTGGGAAGCGTCCTGCTAGTATCATGTCCTCTACATCTGCTGCAGTGTAATCTGCAGGGACATAATGTAGGGGAAAAGTTCCTGCATCTGCAGCTTTTATTTTCCTGCAACTTTTATGTCTCATTGTCATTTCTTATCATTCTAGGCCGTGATCAGATCATTGAACCCTATGAGTAAACCAAACATGAGCGACTTTACCCAGATCAAAGAGATCAGCAGTGGATCTTATGGGTGAGCTTTATGGATAAGCTACATTATTTCCAAACTTCTTATGATGAATCCTCTGTCTATATGTCCTCCTGCCTTGGGGAAATTCCTGTATATGAGTCTACGTCTAAATATTACTGTTGTCCAAGATCTGAAACATTTTTAATTTTTCATCCGATGGAGCTTTGTAAGGACTGGTTTTTTGTGAGCCGATCTGTTGTTATTGATATCACTTTGCACTAGATCTAATCTACATCTAGTCATTTAGTCCACATCTATTTGTCACGATTCAGCTCAGTTATGATGTGATATGGATGAATACCTCCCATAAGTGATCATTCCTGCTGAGTTATTTTGTGTATTTCCAGATATTGATTTCTAGTGACGGCCATACATCTAGTATTAACTATTAGTGATGAGTGCGTATGCTCGTTACTTGAGATTTCCAAGCATGCTCGGAGATTTAGTTTGTGTCGCCGCAGCTGCATGATTTGCGGCTGCAAGACAGCCTGAATACATGTGGGGTTTTCCTAACAAACAGGCACTCCCCACATGTATTCAGGTTGTCTAACAGCCGCAAATCATTCAGCTGCGGTGATACAAACTAAATCTCCGAGCACGCCAAAATACTTGGAGAACACCCGAGCATCCTCAGAAAACCCGATTAACGAGTATATTCGCTCTTCACTATTAACTAATAGTACAAAAGATCTTTTGACATATAGACAGACTGTTAGTAAGAATTCTGTATAAATTATGGATTTTTCTCCTCTACAGGGTCGTCCACTTAGTGCGTCATAAAGACACAAACAAGGTATACGCCATGAAGAAACAAGCCAGGAGAAACCTGGATCATCCATCCTATCTTGAAAGGGCCTATCTGGAAAGGGATATCGCAATATTCTCTGATTGTCCCTTTGTGGTCTCCACGCTTTGTTCCTTCCCAACTGAAACACATCTGTGTATGGTCATGGACTTTGAAGCAGGTAAGATATATCCACTGTATCTATATCCAGCCCATATCTGCTTAAATATATAAAGGTACCAAGGTATTTATATTTCATTAATCTACATAAGAACAGTTTAGGAGGGTTACATCTTTCTGACAGATAATAATTTTCATTGCTTCTTATTGCATTTTTTTTCTGATGTTGGGACAACAAAAACACTGCAATTCCATCTGAGTTTTTTGTTTTTTTATTATTTATCTTGAATGGAAGAATGATTTTCAGATTTAATTTTCTTTCCCCAAATATTTTTATTATTATTTTATTTTTTAGTCTCCATAAGGGACCTGAACATGTGATTATATAATCGCACTTCCTATGTACTGCAATATGCATATTGCAGAATATGGTGAAAATCTTGGTCCCCTATGAAGCCAAGCTACACACTGACCTTCACAGAAGTACCATAATGGCAAGGATAGTAGTCTTCTGCAGCCACAGCAAACCACTGACATGAAATGGGGATGATGAGTGCTTAGAGCAGCTCGCCTCCAGGTCACCTGCTGTCACAGTGCAATGTAAGAGTTTACCAGCAGGGGGCAGATCTGAGCTCTCTTTTTGTATAGGACTACTCTGTAGTATACGCTCTACATCACACGACTACTCTGCAGTATACAGTATGCATTCTACAGCACACAGTGTATCTCTATGATTGACTCCCTGCCCCAATGTCTCAGCTTATTTCTCATTCACACTCATCATGTGTAATTTACATTGTAGTAAACCCTTACCTGTCATATTTGCTTTCTGCTCTAGGAGGAGACTGTAGCAGTCTCATAAAGTTATATGGTCGTTTACCCCTTGACTTGGCCCGCATGTACATTGCGGAAACGGTTCTTGCTGTGGAATATCTGCACAGCTATGGTGTGGTTCACCGAGACTTGAAGCCTGAGAAGTAAGTAAATGCAGCAGTTTAATACAGGGAAAGACAGTTATAGTTTGGTATACAGTCTACGGGTTATTACTTAGGGCTGACAATATCTTTTCTTTTACAGCCTCCTGGTATCATCAACTGGACACATCAAAGTCACCGATTTTGGGCTTTCAAAACTCGGACTCATGAGACCAACATCAGACATTTACAAGGCTCGAACTAAAGAAATCACCAGAGAGTTCAGTGATTATAAGGTTAGCTATACATAAAAAACGTATTCTTTACAGATCTGATCAATTTCTGATTCTATGATATTTTTCACATGGAAAACTTTTTCACTGATATTAGTTGTCAAAGTTATTTTCATTGATCATCTTCTTATTGTTCTGTTGGTTTCCAGACGATTGGCACCTTGTCTTATGTAGCCCCAGAAGTCCTCTTACTGGAGGGCTATGGAAGGCCTATTGACTGGTGGGCAATAGGGATCATCTTATATAAATTTCTTACCGGCCATGTGCCATTTAAAGGAAGATGTACAAAAGATATTTTCTACAGAATCGTCACGGGTAAGTAAAATAATCTGACTACTGTGTGATGCCATAATAATTTGGTTCAGTTGTTAGGTTCATTCTTTGGTTTAGTTACTTGTTGTTTTTGATAATTTGTTTTTAAATGATAGTAAATGTAGAGACTTTCTTTTCTGTAATAATTACTTTTTATATAACAGATGACATCACTTTGAAATTTAAAAATTTTGCTCTTCATCCCGATGCTGAAAACATCATAACTCAGCTGCTCAGGAAAAATCCAAGACGTAGACTCGGGACAGGTAATGTATATAGTAGTATTAATAATGACTTATAACTCCTCTGTGACCTTACAAATAGATAATTTCCATGAGGATGAGCACTGAGGTCTCTGCTTTACCTTCTTGTCTATTCCCCATCTCCATGCCAGGACTTACAGTATATGTTGGCTCTGCTATGTCTTCAGTTTAGATTAACATAAAATGTACAGTCCTCCTAACATTGTCTGAATCACTTTTTTCTTGTCTTCTGTTTCCAGGAGGAGCAAATGAAATCAAGAGTCATCCATTCCTGAGTAAGTTAGATTTTGAGAACCTTCAAAATCAGAAGCCGCAGTTTAGGCCAAATCTTAACTCAGAGGAGGACACTCACTACTTTCACAGTAAGTAGAATAAGACGTCATCTGGTTAAAGCTGCCGTTTGTCTTGTCTTTCATTTTATGTGACAATATGTTCCCATCATTATTAGTAATAACATGGTGACTGTGACTATATTAATAATCTCTGCTAATACTTGTACTTTGTAGCTGGCAATAGGAGACTCAAACCTATGCATTCACATAAGGGTGAAGTCATTGGTTGGAAAGAAAGCCTAAACGATGTATTATCTTCTCAAAGACTTTCTAAGGTAAGTATATGATCAGTAAATCCACAAAACTATAACTAAAAATAGTATTAACCCCTTCACGACATGCCCCGTACTAGTACGGCACATGTCGTGTCTCTCCCTTTGATGTGGGCTCCGGAGCTGAGCCCACATCAAAGTCGCGACATATCAGCTGTTATGTACAGCTGATATGTGTGCGCAATAGCGGCAGGTGGAATCGCGATCCACCTGCCGCTATTAACCTGTTGAATGCCGCTGTCAAACACTCACAGCGGCATTTACCTACCGCTTCCGGCCACGCGGCCGGAAATGAGTGCATCGCCGACCCCCGTCATATGATAGGGGGTCAGCGATGCATCAGGATGCTAACCATGGAGGTCCTTGAGACCTCTATGGTTACTGATGCCAGCCTGCTGTGAGCGCCACCCTGTGGTCGGCGCTCATAGCAAGCCTGCAATTCAGCTACATAGCAGCAATCTGATGATCGCTGGAATGTAGCTGAGCCGATCGAGTTGTGCCAGCTTCTAGCATCCCATGGAGGCTATTGAAGCATGGCAAGTTTAAAAAAATGTTTTTAAAAATCTGAAAAAAATATAAAAAGTTTAAATCACCCCCCTTTTGCCCCATCCAAAACAAAACAGTAAAAAAAAAATCAAACCTACACATATTTGGTATCGCCGCGTTCAGAATCGCCCGATCTATCAATTAAAAAAAAGCATTAACCTGATCGCTAAACAGCGTAGCGAGAAAAAAAATTGAAACCCCAGAATTACGTTTTTTTGGTCGCCGCGACATTGCCTGAAAATGCAATAACGGGCGATCAAAAGAACGTATCTGCACAAAAGTGTTATCATTAAAAATGTCAGCTTGGTACACAAAAAATAAGCCCTCACCCGACCCCAGATCACGAAAAATGGAGACGCTATGGGTATTGGAATATGGTGCATTTTTTTAGCAAAGTTCTGAATTTTTTTCACCACTTAGATAAAAAATAACCTAGTCATGTTTGGTGTCTATGAACTCGTAATGACCTGGAGAATCATAATATCAGGTCAGTTTTAGCATTTAGTGAACTTAGCAAAAAAGACAAACAAAAAACAAGTGTGAGATTGCACTTTTTTTGCAATTTCACCACACTTGGAATTTTTTTCCCATTTTCTAGTACCAGACATTGTAAAACCAATGGTGTTGATCAAAAGGACAACTCGTCCCACAAAAAATAAGCCCTCACATGACCATATTGACAGAAAAATAAAAAAAAGATATGGCTCTGGGAAGGAGGGGAGCGAAAAACTAAAACGCAAAAATGAAAAAGGGCCGCGGCGTGAAGGGGTTAAAATACTACATATATATATTTGATTTTACTCTATGTATTTCAGATATTTGCCACCAATACCAGGATGATGAGCAATGAAGATCATGAGCCATCTCCAGTTTCTTCTCTAGAGACCAGCACAAAACTCTCAGACGTGTGAGTAGATTATTATTATTATGGGGTATAGTACTGACATATCTTCAGAATACCAAATACAAGACGCACATGACACAATACTACATCCAGAACCCACCACCCCATGATTGATCATCACTGTAGGGTCTGGCTTGTGATAACGCTGGTGATAACAGTTGATAATTGTGACCAGCCTTTAATTTCCATTTTATTAAAGCCCTTTAATACTAGTTATTCTTCATTCTTGCTGATAGAAGGCAGTCCTGTGCAAGGTATCCCCTCCATTTTGTCCAAGTGTCCTAACTGTCCATACAGAAAGGAGTCTTTTTACTTTTAATTGCTTTTACTTGTAATTTATTTATTTTTCTTCTACCAAACAGGCAGAAAGAATCTTCTCCTTCTACAAATGATAGTGATAGTGAGTATTTCACTGCTGAAAACAACAAGTCACCATCTCCCATATTGTCAGGTATGTGCAGGTCTATAGGACATCTTGATGTCGCCACTGACCAATAGGTGTAATGTAAATATTACATGAGGGCTCAGAAAATCACTGCTTTTTTGTGCCTTTAAAATAAACAACAATCCAACACTTTAATGTACAAAATTTTCACTCTTTTGTTCTGTGCATTAAAAGGTATAAGAGGCCATGCAGTCTGATGCCGGATACTGATCACAAATACTGTGCCCATGGCTCGATCAGGCCCCAAACTAACCCTATATGTACTCTTAATGTGACACAGATGTTTTATGTAATGATTATATGATAACACTGCTGCAACTAATGTCATATTGAAGGGAACCTGTCACCAGATTTTTCCCCTATAACCTAAGACCACCACCTATCAGCTCCGTGCTTCAGCATTCTGGAATTTCTGTATATAAGTCTGCAAGCTGCCCTTCAAAAAACAAAAGACATTTTATTATACTCACTGATGGTGCAGTCCGGACTGATGGTCGTTACTGTTCTTGATCCAGAGCCTCCTCTCTTCTTACGATGCCGTTCTCCTTCTCTGCTTCATGTGGATGATGCGTCCTATGTCATCCACACAGTGTTCCCCCATTACGTTCCTGCGCAGGCACACTTTCCTCTGCCCTGCTGAAGGCAGATCAAAATACTGTAGTGCACATGCGCCTGTGCTCTTTGGCCCTTCCCCAATTAGTGATGAGCAAGTGTGCTCGTTACTCGAGTTTTCCGAACATGCTCGGGTGTTCTCTGAGTAGTTTGGGCGTGCTCTGAAATTAAGTTTTAGTCCCTGCAGCTGCATGATTTGAGAGTGCTTGATAGACTGAATACATGTGGGGATTTCCAAAAAAACGGGCAATCCCCACATGTATTCAGGCTGTCTAGCAGCTGCAAATCATGCAGCTGCGGTGATTAAAATATAATTTCCGAGCATGCCCAAAATATTCAGAGAAAACCCAAGCATGCTCGGAAAACTCGAGTAACGAGCACACTTGCTCATCACTATATGTCAATTGTGGGATTTTCACATCTATTACTAACAATGATCATTGACTTGCATTTCTCACTTTTTTACATGAATTTCCAGTTGAGAAGAAAAATACATCTGAATTAAAACTGGGAGAAGAGCAAGACCCAGAAATAGTAGCAGAGACACAACCTAGCAGATGTAAGTGTGACAATGAGGTCTATGTTGTCTGATGTTGGCAACTGAGAATAATTCACGAGGAGGATATATTACATGTCAATGGTGGGATTTTCACATCCATGACTAACAATGATTATTGACTTGTTTTTCTCACTTTTTTATATGAATTTCCAGTTGAGAAGAAAAATACATCTGAATTAAAACTGGGAGAAGAGCAAGACCCAGAAATAGTAGCAGAGACAGAACCTAGCAGAGGTAAGTGTGACAATGAGGTCTATGTTGTCTGATGTTAGCGACTGAGATTAATTCACGAGGAGGATATATTATATATAGTGATGGGCGAGTGTGCTCGTACTCGAGTTTTCCAATCATGCTCAGGTGTTCTACGAATATTTTGGGCGTGCTCGGAAATTAAGTTTTAGTCCCCTCAGCTGCATGATTTGTGACTACTAGACAGCCTGAATACATGTGGGGATTTCCTAAAAAAAGACAATCCCCACATGTATTCAGGCTGTCTAGCAGCCGCAAATCATGCAGCTGCAGGGACTAAATTTGAATTTCCGAGCACTCCCAAAATAATCGGAGAACACTGGAGCATGCTCGGAAAACTTGAGTAACGGGCACACTCGCTCATCTCTCTATGTCAATGGTGGGATTTTCACATCTATGACTAACAATAATTATTGACTTGTTTTTCTGACTTTTTTACATAAATTTCCAGTTGAGACAAAAAAAACAACTGCATTAAAACTGGGAGAAGATCAAGACCCAGATATAGTAGCAGAGACAGAACCTAGCAGAAGTAAGTGTGACAATAAGGTCTATGCTGTATGATGTCGGAGATTGAGAATTATTCATGAGCAGATGTTAACTCCCAGCGGTACAATTGCCACATGTATGATGACTGACAATGATCACTGACTTGTTTTTTTTTTTTTATATGAATTTTTAGTTGAGAAGAAAAATAAGTCTGCAATAAAACTGGCAGGAGAGAAAAATGCCAAAATAGTAGAAGAGCGAGAACCTAGAAGACGTAAGTGTGATAATAAGGTCAATGTTGTTTGATGTTGGCCAGTGAGAATAATTCATGTGGAGAAGATGTTATCTGTCAGTGGTGGGATTGTCACATGTATGATGTCTGACAATGATCATCCTATTACTTACTTTAGTTTTATATCTCCTCTCATAGGTTCCATCTTCCGACGGATTATTTCATCCTGCCGGCGTGGACTATCCAGGGCTGCTCGCAGCATCAGAAAACGATGCATTTTTCCAATCTGTCATTAGGGCACCATATACATCTAGTGCCCTGAAGAAAGTACAGCAAGTCCATCATCAAATCTGTACTTGGGCAGCACGGTGGCTCAGTGGTTAGCACTGTTGCTTTGCAGCACTGGGATCCTGGGTTTAAATGTCACTAAGGAAAACATCTGCATGGAGTTTGTATGTTCTCCCAGTGATTGCGTGGGTTTCCTCCGGGTACTCCGGTTTCCTCCCACACTCCAAAGACATACTGATAGGGAATTTTCTGTGGAATATGATGGCGCACAAATACACGTAAGAAATAATACCCGTGCGGAAATATTTCTAACATCTACCTGTGGCCTTCTGACCATCTAAATAATATTGCACGCCCCACTTTTCAGTTTTTGAATTTCCACAAAAATTTTAAATAACCAATAAATTTCGTTCAACTTTACAATTGTGTTCCACTTGTTGCTGATTCTTCACCAAAAAATTACATTTGGTATCTTTATGTTTCAAGCATGATATATGGGAAAAAGTTAAAAAGTTCAAGGGAGCCGAATACTATCGCAAGGCACTGTAGGTACACAAGGTTATAAATTATGTAATTTTATAAATACAGGAAGTATGTGCATACGTCTAGGATATGAATTCCGAAGAAAAACTAATCTGAGCATTAAAGGGAGCAAAACACCAGATAACTGGAAAAAAAGTCAATAGAACAATGTATGAAAATGTTAAAAAAAACATTTGTCAAGTATAAAATGTGTGGGAGAAGCACAAAAATAAGAAAAAAGGGCGCATAACATAGTTGTATTTAGTAAAAGTGACATATGTCAAGGTTAGGTAGGGAGACGTGCTGCATAACGCTGTCAACAGTGTATTGAAAATATCTGAATACTATCAAGTAAGAACAAATGTAATTTTACATAAAGACACTGCGAGTATGGTATAACACTATGGTTAGTCAAGAAAGTGACTAAATGTATGAGTGGATACAAATACTAAATACTGTATTTTACGCATTATAAAATGCATTTACCCCCCCCCCCAAATATGGTGGGGAATGGGGGTGCATCTTATAATGCGTTTATACCTTAACGGTACCGTTGCTGCAGGCTGGGATGAGGGGGTTCCAGACGCCGCTGCTGCCCAGGGGTGTCCGCCGCTGCTGCTGCCCGGGGTGTCCGCCACTGTGGTGGGGTTCTGCCAACATTTCGTGGAAGGCCAGTCACCATGCAGAGACCCCAGAAGGAACGGCTCAAGCTGCCTTCCATACAGGTACTGTCCCAGGACAATAAAGAACTAGGACCTTGTTAGGACACTTCATATAGCAAGGAAATAGTAGTGAGAGCAAAGTGGAAGGATCCTAACCTGACCTGCCAAGGGTATTTCCACTTGTTTCAGGGCTGTCTGGACTCCTTTTGTACCTGTGGCCGGTACTCTGGACTTTGGCCTACTACCACCAGTAAACCAGGTAAAGACTTTACAACTCTGCGTCCTCCACTTATTCGTCGGCATACATCATCCTTGCCACACACCTTGGGAGCCCTGGTGACGCCGCTTCAACTGTGGGAAGTGCTATCATCGTGCTGCAACAACATCACCCCAGAGGACCCCTTTAAGCAGCGTCAGTCCCTATTAACCAAGAATCACAGGTAGCATCATGAACAATAGACTTTATCCACAATTCCTCTAAAAAGACCAGTCCCCCTTTTATTGGGCGCCCAGGGCCATGGACCGGATCGCAGCCACCATGACATCCCCTTTAAGACCAGACCCGGAACCAAGTACCCCAAGGCCCAGGCGGGCGACTCAACTTGGCGTCACGAGCAGGATCTATTGTGAGACTATTGGACTGAGACATTGTACCAAAACCGCCATTGCCGTGCCGCGTGGAGCGTGAGGAGAAGAAGGGGCGTACCTTCGTGGGTGGAGCGATCAAAAAGAGCGCCAAGAGGAAGCTGGTGTCGTGTTGCGAAAGAAGCCGCAAGTGAGGACGTGGTACAGCAGAGCCGGAAGTGGAGACCTTGGGTAGCAACACCGCAACACGGCAAGTGAGGACGTTGCACAACGGAGCTGTGAGTGAGGACGTTGTGCCACAAAGCCCTGGATGGAGGACCGGGAGAGGCGCCTGTCCGTTCAGAGGAGGAACCGCTGCGGACCACGCGCAGGAGAGATGCCGGGCCTCTACAAGGTAGGCACAAGGGACAAGCTATGTCTGACTCAAGAGGGGAATTGGCGACGGACGCAGTCGCAGGCCCGGAGATGCCCCAAGACCTCGGGTTGGATGCAGCCGCCAGCACCATGGTACCCCAGTCCCCGTGCAGGCGCACCTGCAGGCCCAATACTGCCACCAGGCCCCGAAGCTTCTACCAGCTGGCCGGATCACCCTGCAGCTACAGCGCCCATCATGCCGCTGTCCATGCCCTTTATTCCTGGAGCGGCCTGGCTTTCACAATATTCTGGGGAGTCCCATACAGTAAGTGACTTTAAGGAGAGGCTCTGCAGCCTATTTGAGGTACACCCCCTGACAGAGCATCAGAAGGTCAACATTCTAACTAGACAATTGATAGGTGCAGCCCTAGTGAAATCCTAGCCAAACATGGATAAAGGAACTGTGCAGGTGATATTTGCCAGACTTAAAACCACCCTTGACACCCGCACCGCTGCAGAACAGTTCATTGAGGGTCTCCTGTCCAGCACCCACAGGACACAGCTGCGCATCCTGGCCTTGCAAAACCCTGACCTGGACTTTGCGCAATTTAATGACAGAGCCATCCGGGTGCTGCACGAACCTCAGTCCAGCCGCAAAGTGCCCCCTAGACGTCCAAACAGGGCCGGACTGGCCATCTGGCAATTCTGGCAAATGCCAGAATGCCCTGTCTGGTCATGGGCTGCCTTGTCTGCATTGTTGTTAACCCCTTCATGACCCAGCCTATTTTGACCTTAAAGACCTTGCCGTTTTTTGCAATTCTGACCAGTGTCCCTTTATGAGGTAATAACTCAGGAACGCTTCAACGGATCCTAGCTGTTCTGAGATTCTTTTTTCGTGACATATTGGGCTTCATGTTAGTGGTAAATTTAGGTCAATAAATTCTGCGTTTATTTGTGATAAAAACGGAAATTTGGCGAAAATTTTGAAAATTTCGCAATTTTCACATTTTGAATTTTTATTCTGTTAAACTAGAGAGTTATGTGACACAAAATAGTTAATAAATAACATTTCCCACATGTATACTTTACATCAGCACAATTTTGGAAACAAAATTTTTTTTTGCTAGGAAGTTATAAGGGTTAAAATTTGACCAGCGATTTCTCATTTTTACAACGAAATTTACAAAACCATTTTTTTAGGGACCACCTCACATTTGAAGTCAGTTTGAGGGGTCTATATGGCTGAAAATACCCAAAAGTGACACCATTCTAAAAACTGCACCCCTCAAGGTACTCAAAACCACATTCAAGAAGTTTATTAACCCTTCAGGTGCTTCACAGCAGCAGAAGCAACATGGAAGGAAAAAATGAACATTTAACTTTTTAGTCACAAAAATTATCTTTTAGCAACAATTTTTTTATTTTCCCAATAGTAAAAGGAGAAAGTGAACCACGAAAGTTGTTGTCCATTTTGTCCTGAGTACGCTGATACCTCATATGTGGGGGTAAACCACTGTTTGGGCGCACGGCAGGGCTTGGAAGGGAAGGAGCGCCATTTGATTTTTTGAATAAAAAATTGGCTCCACTCTTTAGCGGACACCATGTCACGTTTGGAGAGCCCCCGTGTGCCTAAAAATTGGAGCTCCCCCACAAGTGACCCCATTTTGGAAACTAGACACCCCAAGGAACTTATCTAGATGCATAGTGAGCACTTTAAACCCCCAGGTGCTTCACAAATTGATCCGTAAAAATGAAAAAGTACTTTTTTTTCACAAAAAAATTCTTTTAGCCTCAATTTTTTCATTTTCACATGGGTAACAGGATAAAATGGATCCTAAAATTTGTTGGGCAATTTCTCCTGAGTATGTTGATACCTCATATGTAGGGGTAAACCACTGTTTGGGCACATGGTAAGGCTCGGAAGGGAAGGAGCGCCATTTGACTTTTTGAATGAAAAATTATCTCCATCGTTAGCAAACACCATGTCGCGTTTGGAGAGACCCTGTGTGCCTAAACATTGGCGCTCCCCCACAAGTGACCCCATTTTGAAAACTAGACCCCCCAAGGAACTTATCTAGATGCCTAGTGAGCACTTTAAACCCTCAGGTGCTTCACAAATTGATCTGTAAAAATGAAAAAGTACTTTTTTTTTCACACAAAAAATTCTTTTCGCCTCAATTTTTTCATTTTCACATGGGCAATAGGATAAAATGGATCATAAAATTTGTTGGGGAATTTCTCCCGAGTACACCGATACCTCATATGTGGGGGTAAACCACTGTTTGGGCACACGGCAGGGCTCGGAAGGGAAGGCGTGCCATTTGACTTTTTGAATGGAAAATTAGCTCCAATTGTTAGCGGACACCATGTCGCGTTTGGAGAGCCCCTGTGTGCCTAAACATTGGAGATCCCCCACAAGTGACCCCATTTTGGAAACTAGACCCCCCAAGGAACTTATCTAGATGCATATTGAGCACTTTAAACCCCCAGGTGCTTCACAGAAGTTTATAACGCAGAGCCATGAAAATAAAAAATAATTTTTCTTTCCTCAAAAATGATTTTTTAGCCTGGAATTTCCTATTTTGCCAAGGGTAATAGGAGAAATTGGACACCAAATGTTGTTGTCCAGTTTGTCCTGAGTATGCAGATACCCCATATGTGGGGGTAAACCACTGTTTAGGCGCACGGCAGGGCTCGGAAGGGAAGGCACGCCATTTGGCTTTTTAAATGGAAAATTAGCTCCAATCATTAGCGGACACCATGTCACGTTTGGAGAGCCCCTGTGTGCCTAACGACGAAGAGGTGCGTCCCACCTCGAAATGCGTTGGTTGATTCTGACCCTTCGCACTGTTGTGAGCACTGTTCGAGCGGGGGGGACACTCTCTCGTGGGCGGCGGTACTGGCACAGGGCCCCTCATATTACGACGGTGTGTCTGACGTTGGTTGTGCATCACCACCATCAGAGACACTTCATTGTACTATGAGGGACCCTGTGCCAGTGCCGTCGCCCAAGAGTGGGCACACCCACCTGTCCAGGCAAACGGCACTCGCACGGGTGCTTGCGCCAAGTGGTGACCACGGCCCTGTGGGGGTAATCAGCCCATTTAGGGAGGTATAAATATGGCCTATCAAGAAGGACGACAGCCGTTTTGCTCTCCTGCGCTTCTACGGGTCCGAGGAGGAGTGGCACGTTCTGCCACTTACATTGTGTAGTGCAGTGATTTTTTACCAGTGTTCCACGGCACACTAGTGTGCCGCGACACATGGTCGGGTGTGCCGCAGGGAACGTTCCCCAAACTATGGTGCCCCCTTTGTTTTGTTCCCCGGCAATGCGCAGCGATGCGCAGTCACGGAATAACACATGCGCGAGCTTTGAATGCTCGCGCGACTTATTGACGTCACCGAGGTCGGCGCGTCATCCTGAGAGCGGAGAGACTCTCGCATTTGCCTGCCGCCAAGGTAATGCCCGCCAATAATGCTGTGTATAATTATTAAGTCAGCAACAGCTCATTAACAGTTAATGAGCTGCTGCTGACTATATGAGCTTTTGCCTGAGTATATGAACTGTTGGCAGAATACTCAGCATATGAGCTGGTACTTTTAGTACTCCAGCAGTATACTGCATATAACAATGAGAAATGTACAATGAGAAATACTATGGTCATGAGGCTGGAGTACTACAAGTACCAGCTCATATGCTGAGTATATGAGCTGGCACTTGTACTCTGGCCTCATGGCCATAGTATTTCTCATTGTACCCCTTTATTTCAGTATATGAGCCACATAATTATCAGCAGCATATACTGTGGCGCTGTACAGTGCACATCACCACAGTATATGGTGCTGATAATTATGTGCTCATATACGTGGGACTGTATGTATGAGTTTACATGGGACTGTATATATATATATATATATATATATATATATATATATATACATATATATATATATATATATATATATGTGAATACATGGGACTGTATGTATGAGGTTACATGGGATTGTATATATGAGGGGGTTATCCTTTTTTATTTCACTTTTTTAAAATAAATAATTTATTGAAAGGACCTCTGCCAGGCATATTTCACTCTTGAGGGCTTAAAAAGCAGCTCTTGTGGTGATAAGAAGCTGATTTAAAACCCCCAAGAGTGAACTCCGTGAGAGCTGTATGTGTGGAATAATAAATTATATTTTGCCGGTCTTCAGCAGTCATGTCCTGCTTGAATTGACTCTAGTGGCGTAGCACTTTGCAGCCGGCTCTATTCTACTTATAGAGAAAACTGAGTGCTACGTCACTAGTGTCAATTCAAGCAGGAAATGCAGACCGTAGTAATATACCGTATATACTCGAGTATAAGCCGAGATTTTCAGCCCAAATTTTGGGGCTGAAAGTGCCCCCCTCGGCTTATACTCGAGTCACGGTGGGTGGCAGGGTCGGCGGGTGAGGGAGAGAGGGCGCTGAGGCATAGTCACCTAGTCCCGGCACTCCTGACGCTCCCCCTGCCCGTCACACGGTCTTTGGGTGCCGCAGCTCTTCCCCTCTTCAGCGGTCACATGGGACCGCTCATTAAACTCATGAATATGGACTCCACTCCCATAGGGGTGGAGCCACATATTCATTCCTCTGAGCGGTGCCAGTGACCGCTGACAGGAAGAGCTGCGGCACCCGGGGACAGTGTGACAGGCAGGGGCAGCGTCAGGAGCGGCAGGACTAGGTGAGTATTATATTCACCTGTCCGCGTTCCACCCGCCGGGCGCCGTTCTGTCTTCCCGGCGCCGCTCCGTCTTCCCGGCGTCTCTGCGCTCTGACTGTTCAGGTCAGAGGGCGCGATGACGCATATAGTGTGCGCGGCGCCCTCTGCCTGATCAGTCAGCAGAGAGACGCCGGGACGAGACGCCGGAACGAGACGCCGGGAGCTGCAATCAAGAGAGGTGAGTATGGCTTTTTTTTTTTTTTTTATTATTGCAGCAGCAGCAATGGCAGAGCTTTATAAGGAGCATATATGGGGCAAAAATGAACGGTGCAGAGCACTATATGGCACAGCTATGGGGCAAGAATGAACGGTGCAGAGCACTATATGGCACAGCTATGGGTCAAGAAAGAACGGTGCAGAGCGCTATATGGCACAGTTATGGGGCAAGAAAGAACGGTGCAAAGCACTATATGGCAGTTATGGGGCAGGAATGAATGGTGCAGAGCACTATAGGGTACAGCTATGGGGCAAGAAAGAACGGTGCAGAGCACTATATGGCAGTTATGGGGCAAGAATGAATGGTGCAGAGCACTATATGGCACAGCTATGGGGCAATAATGAATGGTGCAGAGCACTATATGGCACAGCTATGGGGCAAGAAAGAACGGTGCAGAGCACTATATGGCACAGTTATGGGGCAAAAATGAACGGTGCAGAGCACTATATGGCACAGTTATGGGGCAAGAATGAACGGTGCAGAGCACTATATGGCACAGCTATGGGGCAATAATGAACGGTGCAGAGCACTATATGGCACAGTTATGGGGCAAAAATGAACGGTGCAGAGCACTATATGGCACAGTTATGGGGCAAGAATGAACGGTGCAGAGCACTATATGGCAGAGCTATGGGGCAATATGAACAGTGCAGAGCACTATATGGCACAGCTATGGGGCAAGAAATAACGGTGCAGAGCACTATATGGCACAGTTATGGGGCAAGAATGAACGGTGCAGAGCACTATATGGCACAGCTATGGGGCAATAATGAACGGTATGGAGCATCTATTTTTATTTTTGAAATTCACCGGTAGCTGCTGCATTTTCCACCCTAGGCTTATACTCGAGTCAATAAGTCTTCCCAGTTTTTTGTGGCAAAATTAGGGGGGTCGGCTTATACTCGAGTATATACGGTAAGTTATTATTCCACACATACAGCTCTCACGGAGTTCACTCTTGGGGGGTTTAAATCAGCTTCTTATCACCACAAGAGCTGCTTTTTAAGCCCTCAAGAGTGAAATATGCCTGGCAGAGGTCCTTTAAGTGTGGCAGATAATGTAATACTCTTCTATATTAGTGTGTGGCTGCGCACACTATCTCAGCAGTGATGGAGAAGTATTTGAGAATGGAAAAGGCAAATGCCGAACAGGACCCTGGACACAATTCTAACCCAGATGAAGGCCCTAGTATGAGAGGTCGACAAAAGAAAAAAGACAAGACGGTGAGCTCAAGGCAATACAGTGAAAGCTATCTTTCATTTGGATTTACTTTCACTGGGGATGCGACAGCACCAACACCACTGTGCTTGGTGTTTGGTGAGAAGCTATCCAATAGCGCCATGGTGCCAAGCAAGCTTAAACGCCATCTCCAAACGAAACACCCTTCCGTTCAAAACAAGCCGATGGAGTATTTTGTACGCTTACGTACAAACAATGAGAAAGGGGCAACTTTTTTGAGAAAAAGCACAAAGGTAAATGAGAGAGCCCTCAAAGCTAGCTACCTTGTTGCTGAACTCATAGCTAAATCAAAAAAGTCCCACACTGTGGCAGAAACATTAATACTGCCAGCTTGTAAAGCTATTGTAAATGAGATGCTTGGCCCTGACGCAGCCAAAGAGATAGCTAAAGTGCCTCTCTCTGATAACACAATTGCCAGACGGATTGATGACATGTCTGCGGACATTGAAACAGTTGTTTTGGAAAAAGTGCGCATCAGTAAGAAATTTGCCTTGCAACTTGATGAGTCGACGGATATCAGTGGACATTGTCAGCTGTTGGCCAATGTGCGTTTTGTGGATGGAGAAGCCATTAGAGAAAACTTCCTATTTTGCAAGGCACTCCCTGAAAAATCAACAAGAGAGGTAATATTCCAGGTCACATCGGAATATCTTGATAAAAGTGGGCTTACATGGGAAAACTGCACAGGTGTCTGCACTGATGGAGCCGCAGCCATGGTCGGGAGCATCAAAGGCTTTGTAAGTAGGGTTAAAGAAAGAAACCCAGATGTTCTTGTTACCCACTGTTTCTTGCATCGTGAGGCCCTCGTTGCAAAGACCTTACCAGCAGATCTAGCTCCTGTGTTGGATGATGTTGTGCGCATAGTGAACTTTGTGAAGACACGACCTTTGAGATGTCGCTTATTTGCGTCTTTGTGTACAGAAATGGGAGCGGAACATAAAATCTTATTGCTCCACACGGAGGTCAGGTGGCTGTCACGCGGCAAAGTGCTGGCCCGTGTGTATGAGTTGCGAGAGGAACTTAAAATATTTCTGACAAACGAGAGGTCCGATTATTCAAAGCTGCTTGCAAGTGATGAGTGGTGTGCAAAGCTGGCATACCTGGCTGATATATTTCAATATCTGAATGAACTAAACACACGGATGCAAGGCCGAAATGAAAACCTGCTTACAAGCACTGTTAAAATGAACGGATTCCATTTAAAGGTGCAGCTCTGGCAGCAACATGTGCAGGGTGGCAACCTTCAGATGTTCCCGCTCACTGAGAAACTGCATGATGACAACACTGCTGCAATGTGCGAGGTGATTGGCAGACATTTGAAAACTCTTGAGGAGAAGTTATCGTTTTATTTCTCTTCAACCTTCACAGAATGCCTTGACTGGGTTAGGGACCCATACAGCTCATTATCCGTTGCTGGAAAGGACATGACTTTAAAGGAGCAAGAGGAACTCATTGAACTGAAGCAAGATCGCGGTTTAAAGTTAAAGTTTGCTGATCTTCCTTTGGACAGGTTTTGGTTATCTGTTGCCAAGGAGTTCCCCATTCTGGCCAACAAAGCTATTTTGACATTGCTCCCATTTTCGACCACATATCTATGTGAGCTGGGCTTCTCAAGCTTGACTGCGATAAAAACTAAAAACAGGGAGAGACTGAGAACTGTTGAGGAAGAGCTTCGTGTGTGTCTTTCCACCATTCCTGCTAGAATATCCCTTTTGTGTTTATCGAAACAGGCCCAGGTTTCACACTGAGTGAGTATAAATACATTTAGAATCTATATTATTAACTATATGTATAATATGTACTGTTTTAGTGTCATTTTGTGCCATTTTGGTTGGTGGTGTGCCCCGGGATTTTTTAAGTATAAAAAGTGTGCCGCGGCTCAAAAAAGGTTGAAAATAACTGCACTACACAATGTAAGTGGCAGAACGTGGCTGGCAGATATACGACTAGCAGAACTGACGTAGATCCACTTAGTGGCAATTTAAATCTCCCTTTTTTTATGGGGGAGACTGCACCAAAACTCAGGCCCAGTGTATTACACTACACAATGTAAGTGGCAGAACTTGGCTGGAAGATATATGACAAACAGAACTGAAGTACAGTAGATCCACTTAGTGCCAATTCAAATCTCCCATTTTTGGGGGGGAGACAGCAACAAAACTCAGGCCCAGTGTATTACACTACACAATGTAAGTGGCAGAACCTGGCTGGAAGATGTACGACACACAGAACTGACGTAGATCCACTTAGTGCCAATTCAAATCTCCCTTTTTGGGGGGGGGGGAGACAGCAACAAATCTCAGGCCCAGTGTATTACGCTACACAATGTAAGTGGCAGAACGTGGCTGGCAGATATACGACTAACAGAACTGACGTACAGAAACTTGTTGGCAATTTAAATCTCCCTTTTTGGGGGGGAAATTGCAGAAAAAAACAGGCCCTGTGTATTACACTACACAATGTAAGTGGCAGAACGTGGCTAGCAGATATATAAAAAAATACAAGGGCTGTAGTACAATTTCAATCTCCCAACAATGATCAAAGTATGGCAGCAGTAAAAAGGACTGCTGCACACAAAAGTGTGGACAAAGAAACAAGAGAGCTGTGCAGAAAGGAGCAACAGGATTTTTGCTTTTAAAAAAGCAGTTGGTTTGCACAGCTGCATACAAACAGCAATGAAGCACAGTAAAACCAAAAACACTCTGTTGCAAAAAAATCACAGTGGACAGCAAGTGCTAGTAAAAGATGGAAAAAACAGGGTATTTGGTTGATACGTTTTTTGCAAAAAATGTATATTAAGCCGCTCTACCAAACGTCAAGCTATACCCATATCAGAGCAGTCCTAACTAATGTATGTAAACCCTATCTGATGTATTTAAAACCTGGTCATATGTATAATACCTGTATGAGCAGGATTCAGAAAATGTCCATGTGGACACGCTGGACAGAACGGCTCCTGTGCGCACAGCTCAAAAAAGAGTCCTGCTCATACAGGTATTATATATATGACCAGGTTTTAAATACATCAGATAGGGTTTACATACATTAGTTAGGACTGCTCTGATATGGGTATACCTTGACGTTTGGTAGAGCGGCTTAATATACATTTTTTGCAAAAAACGTATCAACCAAATACCCTGTTTTTTCCATCTTTTTACTAGCACTTGCTGTCCACTGTGATTTTTTTGCAACAGAGTGTTTTTGGTTTTACTGTGCTTTTTTGTGTGTCCAAGTCTCTTGGTGGTGTGAACATGTCTCTACGGGCTTGTTCACTGTGCGCGCAGCTCATGTGTTCTGTTTTCATAATTGTTTTCTTGTGTCCACAAGACTGGGGAGGCCTCCACCCCTCTTTTTTGAGCTGTGCGCACAGGAGCCGTTCTGTCCAGCGTGTCCACATGGACATTCCTTTTCTGAATCCTGCTCATACAGGTATTATACATATGACCAGGTTTTAAATACATCAGATAGGGTTTACATACATTAGTTAGGACTGCTCTGATATGGGTATACCTTGACGTTTGGTAGAGCGGCTTAATATACATTTTTTGCAAAAAACGTATCAACCAAATACCCTGTTTTTTCCATCTTTTTACTAGCACTTGCTGTCCACTGTGATTTTTTTGCAACAGAGTGTTTTTGGTTTTACTGTGCTTTTTTGTGTTTTCAAGTCTCTTGGTGGTGTGAACATGTCTCTACGGGCTTGTTCACTGTGCGCGCAGCTCATGTGTTCTGTTTTCATAATTGTTTTCTTGTGTCCACAAGACTAGGGAGGCCTCCACCCCTCTATTTTGAGCTGTGCGCACAGGAGCCGTTCTGTCCAGCGTGTCCACATGGACATTCCTTTTCTGAATCCTGCTCATACAGGTATTATACATATGACCAGGTTTTAAATACATCAGATAGGGTTTACATACATTAGTTAGGACTGCTCTAATATGGGTATACCTTGACGTTTGGTAGAGCGGCTTAATATACATTTTTTGCAAAAAACGTATCAACCAAATACCCTGTTTTTTCCATCTTTTTACTAGCACTTGCTGTCCACTGATTTTTTTGCAACAGAGTGTTTTTGGTTTTACTGTGCTTTTTTGTGTTTTCAAGTCTCTTGGTGGTGTGAACATGTCTCTACAGGCTTGTTCACTGTGCGCGCAGCTCATGTGTTCTGTTTTCATACAAACAGCAATGCAGCTATCAGGGAGCCTTATAGGGCAGCCTAATAAGCTACAGAGCTGATGCACAAAAAAAAAAAACCTCCACTGTCCCTGCAAAGAAAAGGTGGTGTTGGACAGTGGAAATCGCTACAGCACAAGCAGTCTCGGGGTTAATCTTCCCTCCCTAACTATATCTCTTCTTCTGATGAAGCTGCAGCAACCTCTCCCTATGCTAAGATCGGCAGAAGTAAGATGGCGGTCGGCGTGCATGCCCCTTTATAGCCCCTGTGACGCCGCAGAAAGCAAGCCAATCACTGTAATACCCTTCTCTAAGATGGTGGGGACCGAGACCTATGGCATCACGCTGACCACACACTGCATCCTCCTTCATTGGATGAGAAATGGCGCTGAAAGCGTCATACGAAACACGACTTTGGCGCGATGATCGCCGACCTCATGGCCGATCCCACACTAGGATCGGGTTTCACGAAACCCGACTTTGCCGAAAGTCGGTGACTTTTGAAAATGTCCGATCCGTTTGGCAGAGAGGAAGAGAGAGGGGTGTGGTCAGAAAAGAGCGGGAGAGCAGAGCGCGAGGCACAGAGAGGACAGTGCGCCAGAGAGAGAGAGCAGGCTTCAGCGTAACGCTCCCCGAAAGAGAGTGCTCCCCGTGAGGGCACTAAGGCTGAGATACCAGCCGTAGTGAAGGCTGGATGTGAGAGTGTGGACTTGGAAGCCTCCGTAATCAGAGAAGATGTATCCCCTTACAGTGACCTGAGCACGCAGCCCCGGTCACCACACTGACAAGCCAGGACCCCTGAGTGTGACAAAGTAAACTGCTCAGTGTGTGTGTAGCATTGCTGCTGCAGAGAGAAACTGCCAGCCTAATATACAGAGACTCGCAGCAAAGTGGCTGTGTTACTTCCTGCTTCCAGCTTCACTGGGAGAAAAGACTGCAAAGACTTAACCCCGGAGTCTCCAGTTCCCAGGAGACAGAGGAGAGACTTCAGGATCTTCAAGCGCTGCTGGTGACTGTACCCACGTTGGAATAAGGACCCTCCAGTCAGATCTCCTTCTCGACTCCACTCTTATCTCCTCTTCCCACAAATGCATGCAAGATTTCTCCCGCGCATCTGCCCTACTCTGGAACTCTCTACCACAACATATCAGACTCTCACCTACCGTGGAAACCTTCAAAAGGGACCTGAAGACCTACCATTTCTGACAAGCCTACTACCTGCAGTAACCTGCACCGATCCACCAATCCACTGCACGACCATCTCTGCCCTTACCAGGGCTGCCACTAGAAATTTCGGGGCCCCATACTGGCAACATTTTTGGGGCCCCCTTGATACTCCGCCCAGGCTCCACCCCAGCCCCGCCTCCATGCTCCACCCCTCGAACTGTCCACAGTCCCACCGCTCTCTCTTGGAAAAACTCCACTTCTCACCTATCGCACATTAACAGTTCCCATCACCAGATCACACATATAGCCGGCAGCTTTTGTTTTGGCCAAAAGATTTTTTAAGCCGCCACCATAACACGGTAGACACTTTTGGCCGGGCCCTACTCTACTGTAACCTATTAAATATTTGTTAAAATATGCAATACAATTTAGGTATATTTTTATTTATTTTTCAATTTTTAAAATGACCAATAATATCACATACAAGGAACAAATACCGCTACACCATGACCAGACCGCATATTACCACCACAGTGATCGAATAATAACACATACAAGGAACAAATACCGCAACACCATGTCCAGACCACATATTACCACCACGTAAAGACTGAATACTACAATTCTGATCAGTAATTTAAAAAAAGCACCATACTATCACCATAAGTGCCATTATACACAGGAGATCTGTACTTAGTATGCAGTGTCTGTGTACAGATAATACAGTGATCACTAGTGAAATTATACACAGGAGCTCGGTATACAGTATACAGTGAATAGTGTCAGTGTATAGGTAACACACTGACTCACCAGTGACGTCTCTAGGTGAAGTCCTTCATCTTTCATCTAGCACAGACCGCCATCATTTCATCCAGCCAGGACTTCTCTCTGCAGGAAATAACACAGTTATCTCGAGCTCCGCTTGTAGAATACATTACTTAATTTTTCCCAACTTCTACATTACACAACATGAAGAAAAAGAGGCGACATAGTGTCACTCTACACAGTAACAGGACCGCCCCCCCCATTTAAAACCGTGTCCTCAAAAAATAAAATAAATACATCACTGCAGTAATAATATCCCTAAATTAGCCCCTATGGTAATAATATTCCCCATCCTGGCCACCGTGTGTCTCATTCCTGGCGTCAGCCATATGTTCTCCCATCCTGCCCTCATGAGTATCCATTCTGCCCCATATGATCTCCCCATCCTGCCCCATATGATCGCCCCATGTGATCTCTCCATCCTGCCCCATCTGTCTCCATCGTATCCATCCTGCCCCATGATCCTGCATGATCTGTCTCTAATTCTGTCCCCAGTGTCTCCAATCATGCCCCATGTCTCCATTCTGCCCCCTATGTCTCCAACCATGCCCCCATGTCTGAAATCCTGCCACTTGTCTCCAATCATGCCCCATGTCTCCATTCTGCCCCCTATGTCTCCAACCATGCCCCCATGTCTGCAATCCTGCCACTTGTCTCGAATCATGCCCCCTGTGTCTCCATTCTGCCCCATCTGTCTCCAGTCCTCCCCATCTGTCTCCAGTCATGCCCCCATGTCTTTCATCCTGCCCCGTGTCTCCAATCATGCCCCGTATCTCCATTCTGCCCCGTGTCTCGCATTCTGCCCCAATGTCTAGCATTCTGCCCCAATGTCCAGCATTCTGCCCCCGGGTCTCACAGTCTGCCCCTGTGTCCAGCATTCTGCCCCTGTCACTGTGTCCAGCATTCTGCCCCAGTGTCTCCAGCATTCTGCCCCAGTGTCTCCAGCATTCTGCCCCACTGTCTCCAGCATTCTGCCCCTGTCACTGTGTCCAGCATTCTGCCCCTGTCACTGTGTCCAGCATTCTGCCCCCACTGTGTCCAGCATTCTGCCCCCACTGTGTCCAGCATTCTGCCCCCACTGTGTCCAGAATTCTGCCCCCACTGTGTCCAGCATTCTGCCCCACTGTGTCCAGCATTCTGCCCCCACTGTGTCCAGCATTCTGCCCCCACTGTGTCCAGCATTCTGCCCCTACTGTGTCCAGCATTCTGCCCCCACTGTGTCCAGCATTCTGCCCCCACTGTGTCCAGCATTCTGCCCCACTGTGTCCAGCATTCTGCCCCCAGTGTGTCCAGCATTCTGCCCCCAGTGTGTCCAGAATTCTGCCCCTGTGTGTCCAGCATTCTGCCCCTGTGTGTCCAGGCATTCTGCCCCCCGGGCCCCCCCTGGATCGACGCTCTCAAAGAAAAAAAAACACAAGTTCTTACCTGGCCGTGCTCCTGCGACGGGCGAAGCTCCCTCCAGGCTCCACGCAGACGCACTCGCCGGGCCCGGTGGCTGAGAATGACGTCAGATGCCGGCGAGTGCGCACTGCGGCCCTATTCAGCTTCCAGCCTCAGACTGGCTGGCGGCTTTTAACTATTGACGTGCGGGCCAGCAATAGCTTTCCGTAGCGCCTGCAGGGGGGGCCCGATGACCAGATGAGACGGGGCCCGATGCGGGCCCCCTCTGCTCAACGGGCCCCATACGCCAGTCACGGCTGTAATGCCCTGATGGCGGCCCTGGCCCTCACCTACAGTATCCTCACCTAGCCCTTGTAGATTGTGAGCCCTCGTGGGCAGGGTCCGCGCTTCTCTTGTACCAGCCGTGACCTGTGTTGTAGAAAACTACTGTACTTGTCTTTTATTATGTATACCCCTCCTCACATGTAAAGCGCCATGGAATAAATGGCGCTATAATAGTAAATAATAAGAATAATAATAAATAATAATAAGACTTTTGGTTTGGCGTTCCAGTGATTTCTACATATGCTCCTGCTCAGGGGCATTACTATCAGGAGGCAGACTGCAAAATCAGTATTATTACAGGGAGAGAACATGAGATATATTATTATACAATCACAGGGGTAAGAAGGTATGGGGTCAATATTATTATTATAAAGGGTGAAGGAGAATTATTATAAGGAGGCATGGGGGCATTATTTCTATTTTCTGCTGTACTTAGATATAAGGAAC
>NW_027194780.1:0-28289 GCF_032444005.1 Ranitomeya imitator | reverse complement strand
TGTAGGGTATAGAATGTAGAGTTTAGGGTAGAGAGTGTGGGGCATAGAGTGTATGGTATACAGTGTAGAGTGTAGGGTATAGAGTGTATAGTGTAGGGTATAGAGTGAAGGGTATAGAGTGTATGGTATAGAGTGTAGGGTATAAAGTGTAGAGTGTAGGGTATAGAGTGTATGGTATAGAGTGTAGGGTATAAAGTGTAGAGTGTAGGGTATAGAGTGTAGGGTATAGAGTGTAGGCTATAGAGTGTAGAGTTTAGAGTGTAGGGTATAGAATGTAGAGTGTAGGGTGTAGAGTGTAAAGTGTAGGGTATAGAGTGTAGGATATAGAGTGTAGAGTGTAGGGTATAGAGTGTAGGGTATACAGTGTATGGTATAGAGTGTAGGGTATAGAGTGTAGAGTGTAGGGTATAGAGTGTAGGGTATAGAGTGTAGGGTATAGAGTGTAGGGTATAGATTGTAGGGTATAGGGAATAGGGTATAGAGTGTATGGTGTAGAGTGTATGGTATAGAGTGTAGGGTGTAGGGTGTAGAGTGTGGGGTGTAGAGTGGTGTAGAGTGTAGGATGTAGAGTGTATGGTATAGAGTGTAGGGTATAGAGTATAGCGTGTATGGTATAGAGTGTAGTGTACAGAGTGTAGGGTATAGGGTATAGAGTGTAGGGTATAGAGTGTAGGGTATAGATTTTAGAGTGTAGGGTATAGAGTGTAAGGTATAGAGTGTAGGGTGTGGAGTGTAGGGTATAGAGTGTAGGGTATAGAGTGTATGGTATAGAGTGTAGGGTATAGAGTGTATGGTATAGAGTGTAGAGTGTAGGATATAGAGTGTATTTTATAGAGTGTAGGGTATAGAGTGTAGGGTATAGAGTGTAGAGTGTAGGGTATAGAGTGTAGGGTATAGAGTGTAGAGTGTAGGGTATAGAGTGTAGGGTATAGAGTGTAGGGTATAGAGTGTAGAGTGTAGGGATTAGAGTGTAGGGATTAGAGTGTAGGGTATAGAGTGTAGAGTGTAGAGTATAGAGTGTAGGGTATAGAGTGTAGGGATTAGAGTGTAGGGATTAGAGTGTAGGGATTAGAGTGTAGGGATTAGAGTGTAGGGTATAGAGTGTAGGGTATAGAGTGTAGGGTATAGAGTGTAGGGTATAGTGTGTAGGGTATAAAGTGTAGAGTGTATGGTATAGAGTGTAGGGTATAGAGTGTAAAGTGTAGGGTATAGAGTGTATGGTATAGAGTGTAGAGTGTAGAGTGTATGGTATAGAGTGTAGGGTATAGAGTGTAGAGTGTAGGGTATAGAGTGTAGGGTATAGAGTGTAGGGTATAGCGTGTAGGGTACAGAGTGTAGAGTGTAGGGTATAGAGTGTAGGGTACAGAGTGCAGGGTGTAGAGTATAGGGTATAGAGTGTAGAGTGTAGGGTATAGAGTTTAGGGTATAGTGTGTAGGGTATATAGTGTAGAGTGTAGGGTATAGAGTGTAGAGTGTAGGGTATAGAGTGTAGGGTATAGAGTGTAGGGTATAGAGTGTAGGGTATAGAGTGTAGGGTATAGAGTGTAGAGTGTAGGGTATAGAGTGTAGGGTGTAGAGTGTAGGGTATAGAGTGTAGGGTATGGAGTATATGGTATAGAGTGTATGTTATAGAGTGTAGGGTATAGAGTGTAGGGTATAGAGTGTAGAGTGTAGGGTATAGAGTGTAGGGTATAGAGTGTAGAGTGTAGGGTATAGAGTGTAGGGTATAGAGTGTAGGGTATAGAGTGTAGAGTGTAGGGTATAGAGTGTATGGTATAGGGTGTAGGGTATACAGTGTAGAGTGTAGGGTATAGAGTGTAGAGTGTAGGGTATAAAGTGTAGAGTGTAGGGTATAGAGTGTATGGTATATAGTTTAGGGTGTAGAGTGTAGGGTATAGAGTGTAGAGTTTAGTGTATAGAGTGTGGGGCATAGAGTGTATGGTATACAGTGTAGAGTGTAGAGTGTAGGGTATAGAGTGGAGCGTATAGAGCGTAGGGTGTAGGGTATAGAGTGTAGGGTATAGAGTGTAGAGTGTAGGGTATAGAGTGTAGGGTATAGAGCTTAGGGTGTAGAGTGTAGGGTATAGAGTGTAGAGTTTAGGGTATAGAGTGTGGGGCATAGAGTGTATGGTATGCAGTGTAGAGTGTAGGGTATAGAGTGTATAGTGTAGGGTATAGAGTGTAGCGTATAGAGCGTAGGGTGTAGGGTATAGAGTGTAGGGTATAGAGTGTAGGGTATAGAGTGTAGGGTATAGAGTGTAGGGTATAGAGCTTAGGGTGTAGAGTGTAGGGTATAGAGTGTAGAGTTTAGGGTATAGAGTGTAAGGTATAGAGTGTAGGTTATAGAGTGTAGCGTATAGAGCGTAGGGTGTAGGGTATAGAGTGTAGGGTATAGAGTGTAGGGTATAGAGTGTAGGGTATAGAGTGTAGGGTATAGAGTGTATGATATAGAGTGTAGGGTATAAAGTGTAGAGTGTAGGGTATAGAGTGTAGGGTATAGAGTGTAGGTTATAGAGTGTAGCGTATAGAGCGTAGGGTATAGGGTATAGAGTGTAGGGTATAGAGTGTAGGGTATAGAGTGTAGGGTATAGAGTGTATGGTATAGAGCTTAGGGTGTAGAGTGTAGGGTATAGAATGTAGAGTTTAGGGTAGAGAGTGTAGGGCATAGAGTGTATGGTATACAGTGTAGAGTGTAGGGTATAGAGTGTATAGTGTAGGGTATAGAGTGTAGGGTATAGAGTGCATGGTATAGAGTGTAGGGTATAAAGTGTAGAGTGTAGGGTATAGAGTGTATAATATAGAGTGTAGGGTATAAAGTGTAGAGTGTAGGGTATAGAGTGTAGGGTATAGAGTGTAGGCTATAGAGTGTAGAGTTTAGAGTGTAGGGTATAGAATGTAGAGTGTAGGGTGTAGAGTGTAAAGTGTAGGGTATAGAGTGTAGGATATAGAGTGTAGAGTGTAGGGTATAGAGTGTTGGGTATACAGTGTATGGTATAGAGTGTAGGGTATAGAGTGTAGAGTGTAGGGTATAGAGTGTAGGGTATAGAGCATATAGTATAGAGTGTATGGTATAGAGTGTAGGGTATAGAGTGTAGGGTATAGAGTGTAGAGTGTAGGGTATAGAGTGTAGGGTATAGAGTGTAGAGTGTAGGGTATAGAGTGTAGGGTATAGAGTGTAGGGTATAGAGTGTAGAGTGTAGGGTATAGAGTGTATGGTATAGAGTGTAGGGTATAGAGTGTAGAGTGTAGGGTATAGAGTGTAGAGTGTAGGGTATAGAGTGTAGAGTGTAGGGTATAGAGTGTATGGTATAGAGTTTAGGGTGTAGAGTGTAGGGTATAGAGTGTAGAGTTTAGGGTATAGAGTGTGGGGCATAGAGTGTATGGTATACAGTGTAGAGTGTAGAGTGTAGGGTATAGAGTGTAGCGTATAGAGTGTAGGGTATAGGGTATAGAGTGTAGGGTATAGAGTGTAGGGTATAGATTTTAGAGTGTAGGGTATAGAGTGTAAGGTATAGAGTGTAGGGTGTGGAGTGTAGGGTATAGAGTGTAGAGTTTAGGGTATAGAGTGTGGGGCATAGAGTGTATGGTATACAGTGTAGAGTATAGCGTGTATGGTATAGAGTGTAGTGTATAGAGTGTAGGGTATAGGGTATAGAGTGTATGGTATAGAGTGTAGGGTATAGAGTGTAGAGTGTAGGGTATAGAGTGTAGAGTGTAGGGTATAGAGTGTAGAGTGTAGGGTATAGAGTGTATGGTATAGAGTTTAGGGTGTAGAGTGTAGGGTATAGAGTGTAGAGTTTAGGGTATAGAGTGTGGGGCATAGAGTGTATGGTATACAGTGTAGAGTATAGCGTGTATGGTATAGAGTGTAGTGTATAGAGTGTAGGGTATAGGGTATAGAGTGTAGGGTATAGAGTGTAGGGTATAGATTTTAGAGTGTAGGGTATAGAGTGTAAGGTATAGAGTGTAGGGTGTGGAGTGTAGGGTATAGAGTGTAGGGTATAGAGTGTATGGTATAGAGTGTAGGGTATAGAGTGTATGGTATAGAGTGTAGAGTGTAGGGTATAGAGTGTAGGGTATAGAGTGTAGAGTGTAGGGTATAGAGTGTAGGGTATAGAGTGTAGGGTATAGAGTGTAGAGTGTAGGGATTAGAGTGTAGGGATTAGAGTGTAGGGTATAGAGTGTAGAGTGTAGAGTATAGAGTGTAGGGTATAGAGTGTAGGGATTAGAGTGTAGGGATTAGAGTGTAGGGATTAGAGTGTAGGGTATAGAGTGTAGGGTATAGAGTGTAGGGTATCGAGTGTAGGGTATAGTGTGTATGGTATAGAGTGTAGGGTATAAAGTGTAGAGTGTATGGTATAGAGTGCAGGGTATAGAGTGTAAAGTGTAGGGTATAGAGTGTATGGTATAGAGTGTAGGGTGTAGAGTGTATGGTATAGAGTGTAGGGTATAGAGTGTAGAGTGTAGGGTATAGAGTTTAGGGTATAGAGTGTAGGGTATAGAGTGTAGGGTATAGAGTGTAGGGTACAGAGTGTAGAGTGTAGGGTATAGAGTGTAGGGTACAGATTGCAGGGTGTAGAGTGTAGGGTATAGAGTGTAGAGTGTAGGGTATAGAGTTTAGGGTATAGTGTGTAGGGTATATAGTGTAGAGTGTAGGGTATAGAGTGTAGAGTGTAGGGTATAGAGTGTAGGGTATAGAGTGTAGAGTATAGAGTGTAGGGTATAGAGTGTAGGGTATAGAGTGTAGAGTGTAGGGTATAGAGTGTAGGGTGTAGAGTGTAGGGTATAGAGTGTAGGGTATAGCGTATATGGTATAGAGTGTATGGTATAGAGTGTAGGGTATAGAGTGTAGGGTATAGAGTGTAGAGTGTAGGGTATAGAGTGTAGGGTATAGAGTGTAGAGTGTAGGGTATAGAGTGTAGGGTATAGAGTGTAGGGTATAGAGTGTAGAGTGTAGGGTACAGAGTGTATGGTATAGAGTGTAGGGTATAGAGTGTAGAGTGTAGGGTATAGAGTGTAGAGTGTAGGGTATAGAGTGTAGAGTGTAGGGTATAGAGTGTATGGTATAGAGTTTAGGGTGTAGAGTGTAGGGTATAGAGTGTAGAGTTTAGGGTATAGAGTGTGGGGCATAGAGTGTATGGTATACAGTGTAGAGTGTAGAGTGAAGGGTATAGAGTGTAGCGTATAGAGCGTAGGGTGTAGGGTATAGAGTGTAGGGTATAGAGTGTAGAGTGTAGGGTATAGAGTGTAGGGTATAGAGCTTAGGGTGTAGAGTGTAGGGTATAGAGTGTAGAGTTTAGGGTATAGAGTGTGGGGCATAGAGTGTATGGTATACAGTGTATTGTGTAAGGCATAGAGTGTATAGTGTAGGGTATAGAGTGTAGCGTATAGAGCGTAGGGTGTAGGGTATAGAGTGTAGGGTATAGAGTGTAGGGTATAAAGTGTAGGGTATAGAGTGTAGGGTATAGAGCTTAGGGTGTATAGTGTAGGGTATAGAGTGTAGAGTTTAGGGCATAGAGTGTGGGGCATAGAGTGTATGGTATACAGTGTAGAGTGTAGGGTATAGAGTGTATAGTGTAGGGTATAGAGTGTAGGGTATAGAGTGTAGGGTATAGAGTGTATGGTATAGAGTGTAGGGTATAGAGTGTAGGGTATAGAGTGTAGGGTATAGAGTGTAGGTTATAGAGTGTAGCGTATAGAGCGTAGGGTGTAGGGTATAGAGTGTAGGGTATAGAGTGTAGGGTATAGAGTGTAGGGTATAGAGTGTATGGTATAGAGCTTAGGGTGTAGAGTGTAGGGTATAGAATGTAGAGTTTAGGGTAGAGAGTGTGGGGCATAGAGTGTACGGTATACAGTGTAGAGTGTAGGGTATAGAGTGTATAGTGTAGGGTATAGAGTGTAGCGTATAGAGTGTATGGTATAGAGTGTAGGGTATAAAGTGTAGAGTGTAGGGTATAGAGTGTATGGTATAGAGTGTAGGGTATAAAGTGTAGAGTGTAGGGTATAGAGTGTAGGGTATAGAGTGTAGGCTATAGAGTGTAGAGTTTAGAGTGTAGGGTATAGAATGTAGAGTGTAGGGTGTAAAGTGTAGGGTATAGAGTGTAGGATATAGAGTGTAGAGTGTAGGGTATAGAGTGTAGGGTATACAGTGTATGGTATAGAGTGTAGGGTATAGAGTGTAGAGTGTAGGGTATAGAGTGTAGGGTATAGAGTGTAGGGTATAGAGTGTAGGGTATAGATTGTAGGGTATAGGGTATAGGGTATAGAGTGTATGGTGTAGAGTGTAGGGTATAGAGTGTAGGGTGTAGGGTGTAGAGTGTGGGGTGTAGAGTGGTGTAGAGTGTAGGATTTAGAGTGTATGGTATAGAGTGTAGGGTATAGAGTATAGCGTGTATGGTATAGAGTGTAGTGTATAGAGTGTAGGGTATAGGGTATAGAGTGTAGGGTATAGAGTGTAGGGTATAGAGTGTAGGGTATAGAGTGTAGAGTGTAGGGTATAGAGTGTAGGGTGTAGAGTGTAGGGTATAGAGTGTAGGGTATAGAGTATATGGTATAGAGTGTATGGTATAGAGTGTAGGGTATAGAGTGTAGGGTATAGAGTGTAGAGTGTAGGGTATAGAGTGTAGGGTATAGAGTGTAGAGTGTAGGGTATAGAGTGTAGGGTATAGAGTGTTGGGTATAGAGTGTAGAGTGTAGGGTATAGAGTGTAGGGTATAGAGTGTAGGGTATAGAGTGTAGAGTGTAGGGTATAGAGTGTAGAGTGTAGGGTATAGAGTGTAGAGTGTAGGGTATAGAGTGTATGGTATAGAGTTTATGGTGTAGAGTGTAGGGTATAGAGTGTAGATTTTAGGGTATAGAGTGTGGGGCATAGAGTGTATGGTATACAGTGTAGAGTGTAGAGTGTAGGGTATAGAGTGTAGAGTGTAGGGTATAGAGTGTAGGGTATAGAGCTTAGGGTGTAGAGTGTAGGGTATAGAGTGTAGAGTTTAGGGTATAGAGTGTGGGGCATAGAGTGTATGGTATACAGTGTAGAGTGTAGGGTATAGAGTGTATAGTGTAGGGTATAGAGTGTAGCGTATAGAGCGTAGGGTGTAGGGTATAGAGTGTAGGGTATAGAGTGTAGAGTGTAGGGTATAGAGTGTAGGGTATAGAGCTTAGGGTGTAGAGTGTAGTGTATAGAGTGTAGAGTTTAGGGTATAGAGTGTGGGGCATAGAGTGTATGGTATACAGTGTAGAGTGTAGGGTATAGAGTGTATAGTGTAGGGTATAGAGTGTAGCGTATAGAGCGTAGGGTGTAGGGTATAGAGTGTAGGGTATAGAGTGTAGGGTATAGAGTGTAGGGTATAGAGCTTAGGGTGTAGAGTGTAGTGTATAGAGTGTAGAGTTTAGGGTATAGAGTGTAGGGTATAGAGTGTAGGTTATAGAGTGTAGCGTATAGAGCGTAGGGTGTAGGGTATAGAGTGTAGGGTATAGAGTGTATGGTATAGAGTGTAGGGTATAAAATGTAGAGTGTAGAGTATAGAGTGTAGGGTATAGAGTGTAGGTTATAGAGTGTAGCGTATAGAGCGTAGGGTGTAGGGTATAGAGTGTATGGTATAGAGTGTAGGGTATAGAGTGTAGGGTATAGAGTGTATGGTATAGAGCTTAGGGTGTAGAGTGTAGGGTATATAATGTAGAGTTTAGGGTAGAGAGTGTGGGGCATAGAGTGTATGGTATACAGTGTAGAGTGTAGGGTATAGAGTGTATAGTGTAGGGTATAGAGTGTAGGGTATAGAGTGTATGGTATAGAGTGTAGGGTATAAAGTGTAGAGTGTAGGGTATAGAGTGTATGGTATAGAGTGTAGGGTATAAAGTGTAGAGTGTAGGGTATAGAGTGTAGGGTATAGAGTGTAGGCTATAGAGTGTAGAGTTTAGAGTGTAGGGTATAGAATGTAGAGTGTAGGGTGTAGAGTGTAAAGTGTAGGGTATAGAGTGTAGGATATAGAGTGTAGAGTGTAGGGTATAGAGTGTATGGTATACAGTGTATGGTATAGAGTGTAGGGTATAGAGTGTAGAGTGTAGGGTATAGAGTGTAGGGTATAGAGTGTAGGGTATAGAGTGTAGGGTATAGAATGTAGGGTATAGGGTATAGGGTATAGAGTGTATGGTGTGGAGTGTAGGGTATAGAGTGTAGGGTGTAGGGTGTAGAGTGTGGGGTGTAGAGTGGTGTAGAGTGTAGGATGTAGAGTGTATGGTATAGAGTGTAGGGTATAGAGTATAGCGTGTATGGTATAGAGTGTAGTGTATAGAGTGTAGGGTATAGGGTATAGAGTGTAGGGTATAGAGTGTAGGGTATAGATTTTAGAGTGTAGGGTATAGAGTGTAAGGTATAGAGTGTAGGGTGTGGAGTGTAGGGTATAGAGTGTAGGGTATAGAGTGTATGGTATAGAGTGTAGGGTATAGAGTGTATGGTATAGAGTGTAGAGTGTAGGGTATAGAGTGTAGGGTATAGAGTGTAGAGTGTAGGGTATAGAGTGTAGGGTATAGAGTGTAGGGTATAGAGTGTAGAGTGTAGGGATTAGAGTGTAGGGATTAGAGTGTAGGGTATAGAGTGTAGAGTGTAGAGTATAGAGTGTAGGGTATAGAGTGTAGGGATTAGAGTGTAGGGATTAGAGTGTAGGGATTAGAGTGTAGGGTATAGAGTGTAGGGTATAGAGTGTAGGGTATAGAGTGTAGGGTATAGTGTGTATGGTATAGAGTGTAGGGTATAAAGTGTAGAGTGTATGGTATAGAGTGCAGGGTATAGAGTGTAAAGTGTAGGGTATAGAGTGTATGGTATAGAGTGTAGGGTGTAGAATGTATGGTATAGAGTGTAGGGTATAGAGTGTAGAGTGTAGGGTATAGAGTGTAGGGTATAGAGTGTAGGGTATAGAGTGTAGGGTATAGAGTGTAGGGTACAGAGTGTAGAGTGTAGGGTATAGAGTGTAGGGTACAGATTGCAGGGTGTAGAGTGTAGGGTATAGAGTGTAGAGTGTAGGGTATAGAGTTTAAGGTATAGTGTGTAGGGTATATAGTGTAGAGTGTAGGGTATAGAGTGTAGAGTGTAGGGTATAGAGTGTAGGGTATAGAGTGTAGAGTATAGAGTGTAGGGTATAGAGTGTAGGGTATAGAGTGTAGAGTGTAGGGTATAGAGTGTAGGGTGTAGAGTGTAGGGTATAGAGTGTAGGGTATAGCGTATATGGTATAGAGTGTATGGTATAGAGTGTAGGGTATAGAGTGTAGGGTATAGAGTGTAGAGTGTAGGGTATAGAGTGTAGGGTATAGAGTGTAGAGTGTAGGGTATAGAGTGTAGGGTATAGAGTGTAGGGTATAGAGTGTAGAGTGTAGGGTATAGAGTGTATGGTATAGAGTGTAGGGTATAGAGTGTAGAGTGTAGGGTATAGAGTGTAGAGTGTAGGGTATAGAGTGTAGAGTGTAGGGTATAGAGTGTATGGTATAGAGTTTAGGGTGTAGAGTGTAGGGTATAGAGTGTAGAGTTTAGGGTATAGAGTGTGGGGCATAGAGTGTATGGTATACAGTGTAGAGTGTAGAGTGAAGGGTATAGAGTGTAGCGTATAGAGCGTAGGGTGTAGGGTATAGAGTGTAGGGTATAGAGTGTAGAGTGTAGGGTATAGAGTGTAGGGTATAGAGCTTAGGGTGTAGAGTGTAGGGTATAGAGTGTAGAGTTTAGGGTATAGAGTGTGGGGCATAGAGTGTATGGTATACAGTGTATTGTGTAAGGTATAGAGTGTATAGTGTAGGGTATAGAGTGTAGCGTATAGAGCGTAGGGTGTAGGGTATAGAGTGTAGGGTATAGAGTGTAGGGTATAAAGTGTAGGGTATAGAGTGTAGGGTATAGAGCTTAGGGTGTATAGTGTAGGGTATAGAGTGTAGAGTTTAGGGCATAGAGTGTGGGGCATAGAGTGTATGGTATACAGTGTAGAGTGTAGGGTATAGAGTGTATAGTGTAGGGTATAGAGTGTAGGGTATAGAGTGTAGGGTATAGAGTGTATGGTATAGAGTGTAGGGTATAGAGTGTAGGTTATAGAGTGTAGCGTATAGAGCGTAGGGTGTAGGGTATAGAGTGTAGGGTATAGAGTGTAGGGTATAGAGTGTATGGTATAGAGCTTAGGGTGTAGAGTGTAGGGTATAGAATGTAGAGTTTAGGGTAGAGAGTGTGGGGCATAGAGTGTACGGTATACAGTGTAGAGTGTAGGGTATAGAGTGTATAGTGTAGGGTATAGAGTGTAGGGTATAGAGTGTATGGTATAGAGTGTAGGGTATAAAGTGTAGAGTGTAGGGTATAGAGTGTATGGTATAGAGTGTAGGGTATAAAGTGTAGAGTGTAGGGTATAGAGTGTAGGGTATAGAGTGTAGGCTATAGAGTGTAGAGTTTAGAGTGTAGGGTATAGAATGTAGAGTGTAGGGTGTAGAGTGTAAAGTGTAGGGTATAGAGTGTAGGATATAGAGTGTAGAGTGTAGGGTATAGAGTGTAGGGTATACAGTGTATGGTATAGAGTGTAGGGTATAGAGTGTAGAGTGTAGGGTATAGAGTGTAGGGTATAGAGTGTAGGGTATAGAGTGTAGGGTATAGATTGTAGGGTATAGGGTATAGGGTATAGAGTGTATGGTGTAGAGTGTAGGGTATAGAGTGTAGGGTGTAGGGTGTAGAGTGTGGGGTGTAGAGTGGTGTAGAGTGTAGGATTTAGAGTGTATGGTATAGAGTGTAGGGTATAGAGTATAGCGTGTATGGTATAGAGTGTAGTGTATAGAGTGTAGGGTATAGGGTATAGAGTGTAGGGTATAGAGTGTAGGGTATAGAGTGTAGGGTATAGAGTGTAGAGTGTAGGGTATAGAGTGTAGGGTGTAGAGTGTAGGGTATAGAGTGTAGGGTATAGAGTATATGGTATAGAGTGTATGGTATAGAGTGTAGGGTATAGAGTGTAGGGTATAGAGTGTAGAGTGTAGGGTATAGAGTGTAGGGTATAGAGTGTAGAGTGTAGGGTATAGAGTGTAGGGTATAGAGTGTAGGGTATAGAGTGTAGAGTGTAGGGTATAGAGTGTAGGGTATAGAGTGTAGGGTATAGAGTGTAGAGTGTAGGGTATAGAGTGTAGAGTGTAGGGTATAGAGTGTAGAGTGTAGGGTATAGAGTGTATGGTATAGAGTTTAGGGTGTAGAGTGTAGGGTATAGAGTGTAGATTTTAGGGTATAGAGTGTGGGGCATAGAGTGTATGGTATACAGTGTAGAGTGTAGAGTGTAGGGTATAGAGTGTAGAGTGTAGGGTATAGAGTGTAGGGTATAGAGCTTAGGGTGTAGAGTGTAGGGTATAGAGTGTAGAGTTTAGGGTATAGAGTGTGGGGCATAGAGTGTATGGTATACAGTGTAGAGTGTAGGGTATAGAGTGTATAGTGTAGGGTATAGAGTGTAGCGTATAGAGCGTAGGGTGTAGGGTATAGCGTGTAGGGTATAGAGTGTAGGGTATAGAGCTTAGGGTGTAGAGTGTAGTGTATAGAGTGTAGAGTTTAGGGTATAGAGTGTAGGGTATAGAGTGTAGGTTATAGAGTGTAGCGTATAGAGCGTAGGGTGTAGGGTATAGAGTGTAGGGTATAGAGTGTAGGGTATAGAGTGTAGGGTATAGAGTGTATGGTATAGAGTGTAGGGTATAAAATGTAGAGTGTAGAGTATAGAGTGTAGGGTATAGAGTGTAGGTTATAGAGTGTAGCGTATAGAGCGTAGGGTGTAGGGTATAGAGTGTAGGGTATAGAGTGTAGGGTATAGAGTGTAGGGTATAGAGTGTATGGTATAGAGCTTAGGGTGTAGAGTGTAGGGTATAGAATGTAGAGTTTAGGGTAGAGAGTGTGGGGCATAGAGTGTATGGTATACAGTGTAGAGTGTAGGGTATAGAGTGTATAGTGTAGGGTATAGAGTGTAGGGTATAGAGTGTATGGTATAGAGTGTAGGGTATAAAGTGTAGAGTGTAGGGTATAGAGTGTATGGTATAGAGTGTAGGGTATAAAGTGTAGAGTGTAGGGTATAGAGTGTAGGGTATAGAGTGTAGGCTATAGAGTGTAGAGTTTAGAGTGTAGGGTATAGAATGTAGAGTGTAGGGTGTAGAGTGTAAAGTGTAGGGTATAGAGTGTAGGATATAGAGTGTAGAGTGTAGGGTATAGAGTGTAGGGTATACAGTGTATGGTATAGAGTGTAGGGTATAGAGTGTAGAGTGTAGGGTATAGAGTGTAGGGTATAGAGTGTAGGGTATAGAGTGTAGGATATAGAATGTAGGGTATAGGGTATAGGGTATAGAGTGTATGGTGTGGAGTGTAGGGTATAGAGTGTAGGGTGTAGGGTGTAGAGTGTGGGGTGTAGAGTGGTGTAGAGTGTAGGATGTAGAGTGTATGGTATAGAGTGTAGGGTATAGAGTATAGCGTGTATGGTATAGAGTGTAGTGTATAGAGTGTAGGGTATAGGGTATAGAGTGTAGGGTATAGAGTGTAGGGTATAGATTTTAGAGTGTAGGGTATAGAGTGTAAGGTATAGAGTGTAGGGTGTGGAGTGTAGGGTATAGAGTGTAGGGTATAGAGTGTATGGTATAGAGTGTAGGGTATAGAGTGTATGGTATAGAGTGTAGAGTGTAGGGTATAGAGTGTATTTTATAGAGTGTAGGGTATAGAGTGTAGGGTATAGAGTGTAGAGTGTAGGGTATAGAGTGTAGGGTATAGAGTGTAGAGTGTAGGGTATAGAGTGTAGGGTATAGAGTGTTGGGTATAGAGTGTAGAGTGTAGGGATTAGAGTGTAGGGATTACAGTGTAGGGTATAGAGTGTAGAGTGTAGAGTATAGAGTGTAGGGTATAGAGTGTAGGGATTAGAGTGTAGGGATTAGAGTGTAGGGATTAGAGTGTAGGGATTAGAGTGTAGGGATTAGAGTGTAGGGTATAGAGTGTAGGGTATAGAGTGTAGGGTATAGAGTGTAGGGTATAGAGTATAGCGTGTATGGTATAGAGTGTAGTGTATAGAGTGTAGGGTATAGGGTATAGAGTGTAGGGTATAGAGTGTAGGGTATAGATTTTAGAGTGTAGGGTATAGAGTGTAAGGTATGGAGTGTAGGGTGTGGAGTGTAGGGTATAGAGTGTAGGGTATAGAGTGTATGGTATAGAGTGTAGGGTATAGAGTGTATGGTATAGAGTGTAGAGTGTAGGGTATAGAGTGTATTTTATAGAGTGTAGGGTATAGAGTGTAGGGTATAGAGTGTAGAGTGTAGGGTATAGAGTGTAGGGTATAGAGTTTAGAGTGTAGGGTATAGAGTGTAGGGTATAGAGTGTAGGGTATAGAGTGTAGAGTGTAGGGATTAGAGTGTAGGGATTAGAGTGTAGGGTATAGAGTGTAGAGTGTAGAGTATAGAGTGTAGGGTATAGAGTGTAGGGATTAGAGTGTAGGGATTAGAGTGTAGGGATTAGAGTGTAGGGATTAGAGTGTAGGGATTAGAGTGTAGGGTATAGAGTGTACGGTATAGAGTGTAGGGTATAGAGTGTAGGGTATAGTGTGTATGGTATAGAGTGTAGGGTATAAAGTGTAGAGTGTATGGTATAGAGTGCAGGGTATAGAGTGTAAAGTGTAGGGTATAGAGTGTATGGTATAGAGTGTAGGGTGTAGAGTGTATGGTATAGAGTGTAGGGTATAGAGTGTAGAGTGTAGGGTATAGAGTGTAGGGTATAGAGTGTAGGGTATAGAGTGTAGGGTATAGAGTGTAGGGTACAGAGTGTAGAGTGTAGGGTATAGAGTGTAGGGTACAGATTGCAGGGTGTAGAGTGTAGGGTATAGAGTGTAGAGTGTAGGGTATAGAGTTTAGGGTATAGTGTGTAGGGTATATAGTGTAGAGTGTAGGGTATAGAGTGTAGAGTGTAGGGTATAGAGTGTAGGGTATAGAGTGTAGAGTATAGAGTGTAGGGTATAGAGTGTAGGGTATAGAGTGTAGAGTGTAGGGTATAGAGTGTAGGGTGTAGAGTGTAGGGTATAGAGTGTAGGGTATAGCGTATATGGTATAGAGTGTATGGTATAGAGTGTAGGGTATAGAGTGTAGGGTATAGAGTGTAGAGTGTAGGGTATAGAGTGTAGGGTATAGAGTGTAGAGTGTAGGGTATAGAGTGTAGGGTATAGAGTGTAGGGTATAGAGTGTAGAGTGTAGGGTATAGAGTGTATGGTATAGAGTGTAGGGTATAGAGTGTAGAGTGTAGGGTATAGAGTGTAGAGTGTAGGGTATAGAGTGTAGAGTGTAGGGTATAGAGTGTATGTTATAGAGTTTAGGGTGTAGAGTGTAGGGTATAGAGTGTAGAGTTTAGGGTATAGAGTGTGGGGCATAGAGTGTATGGTATACAGTGTAGAGTGTAGAGTGAAGGGTATAGAGTGTAGCGTATAGAGCGTAGGGTGTAGGGTATAGAGTGTAGGGTATAGAGTGTAGAGTGTAGGGTATAGAGTGTAGGGTATAGAGTTTAGGGTGTAGAGTGTAGGGTATAGAGTGTAGAGTTTAGGGTATAGAGTGTGGGGCATAGAGTGTATGGTATACAGTGTATTGTGTAAGGTATAGAGTGTATAGTGTAGGGTATAGAGTGTAGCGTATAGAGCGTAGGGTGTAGGGTATAGAGTGTAGGGTATAGAGTGTAGGGTATAAAGTGTAGGGTATAGAGTGTAGGGTATAGAGTGTAGGGTATAGAGTGTAGGGTATAAAGTGTAGGGTATAGAGTGTAGGGTATAGAGCTTAGGGTGTAGAGTGTAGGGTATAGAGTGTAGAGTTTAGCGCATAGAGTGTGGGGCATAGAGTGTATGGTATACAATGTAGAGTGTAGGGTATAGAGTGTATAGTGTAGGGTATAGAGTGTAGGGTATAGAGTGTAGGGTATAGAGTGTATGGTATAGAGTGTAGGGTATAGAGTGTAGGGTATAGAGTGTAGGGTATAGAGTGTAGGTTATAGAGTGTAGCGTATAGAGCGTAGGGTGTAGGGTATAGAGTGTAGGGTATAGAGTGTAGGGTATAGAGTGTAGGGTATAGAGTGTATGGTATAGAGCTTAGGGTGTAGAGTGTAGGGTATAGAATGTAGAGTTTAGGGTAGAGAGTGTGGGGCATAGAGTGTATGGTATACAGTGTAGAGTGTAGGGTATAGAGTGTATAGTGTAGGGTATAGAGTGTAGGGTATAGAGTGTATGGTATAGAGTGTAGGGTATAAAGTGTAGAGTGTAGGGTATAGAGTGTATGGTATAGAGTGTAGGGTATAAAGTGTAGAGTGTAGGGTATAGAGTGTAGGGTATAGAGTGTAGGCTATAGAGTGTAGAGTTTAGAGTGTAGGGTATAGAATGTAGAGTGTAGGGTGTAGAGTGTAAAGTGTAGGGTATAGAGTGTAGGATATAGAGTGTAGAGTGTAGGGTATAGAGTGTGGGGTATACAGTGTATGGTATAGAGTGTAGGGTATAGAGTGTAGAGTGTAGGGTATAGAGTGTAGGGTATAGAGTGTAGGGTATAGAGTGTAGGGTATAGAATGTAGGGTATAGGGTATAGGGTATAGAGTGTATGGTGTGGAGTGTAGGGTATAGAGTGTAGGGTGTAGGGTGTAGAGTGTGGGGTGTAGAGTGGTGTAGAGTGTAGGATGTAGAGTGTATGGTATAGAGTGTAGGGTATAGAGTATAGCGTGTATGGTATAGAGTGTAGTGTATAGAGTGTAGGGTATAGGGTATAGAGTGTAGGGTATAGAGTGTAGGGTATAGATTTTAGAGTGTAGGGTATTGAGTGTAAGGTATAGAGTGTAGGGTGTGGAGTGTAGGGTATAGAGTGTAGGGTATAGAGTGTATGGTATAGAGTGTAGGGTATAGAGTGTATGGTATAGAGTGTAGAGTGTAGGGTATAGAGTGTATTTTATAGAGTGTAGGGTATAGAGTGTAGGGTATAGAGTGTAGAGTGTAGGGTATAGAGTGTAGGGTATAGAGTGTAGAGTGTAGGGTATAGAGTGTAGGGTATAGAGTGTAGGGTATAGAGTGTAGAGTGTAGGGATTAGAGTGTAGGGATTAGAGTGTAGGGTATAGAGTGTAGAGTGTAGAGTATAGAGTGTAGGGATTAGAGTGTAGGGATTAGAGTGTAGGGTATAGAGTGTAGGGTATAGAGTGTAGGGTATAGAGTGTAGGGTATAGAGTATAGCGTGTATGGTATAGAGTGTAGTGTATAGAGTGTAGGGTATAGGGTATAGAGTGTAGGGTATAGAGTGTAGGGTATAGATTTTAGAGTGTAGGGTATAGAGTGTAAGGTATAGAGTGTAGGGTGTGGAGTGTAGGGTATAGAGTGTAGGGTATAGAGTGTATGGTATAGAGTGTAGGGTATAGAGTGTATGGTATAGAGTGTAGAGTATAGGGTATAGAGTGTATTTTATAGAGTGTAGGGTATAGAGTGTAGGGTATAGAGTGTAGAGTGTAGGGTATAGAGTGTAGGGTATAGAGTGTAGAGTGTAGGGTATAGAGTGTAGGGTATAGAGTGTAGGGTATAGAGTGTAGAGTGTAGGGATTAGAGTGTAGGGATTAGAGTGTAGGGTATAGAGTGTAGAGTGTAGAGTATAGAGTGTAGGGAATAGAGTGTAGGGATTAGAGTGTAGGGATTAGAGTGTAGAGATTAGAGTGTAGGGATTAGAGTGTAGGGTATAGAGTGTAGGGTATAGAGTGTAGGGTATAGAGTGTAGGGTATAGTGTGTATGGTATAGAGTGTAGGGTATAAAGTGTAGAGTGTATGGTATAGAGTGCAGGGTATAGAGTGTAAAGTGTAGGGTATAGAGTGTATGGTATAGAGTGTAGGGTGTAGAGTGTATGGTATAGAGTGTAGGGTATAGAGTGTAGAGTGTAGGGTATAGAGTGTAGGGTATAGAGTGTAGGGTATAGAGTGTAGGGTATAGAGTGTAGGGTACAGAGTGTAGAGTGTAGGGTATAGAGTGTAGGGTACAGATTGCAGGGTGTAGAGTGTAGGGTATAGAGTGTAGAGTGTAGGGTATAGAGTTTAGGGTATAGTGTGTAGGGTATATAGTGTAGAGTGTAGGGTATAGAGTGTAGAGTGTAGGGTATAGAGTGTAGGGTATAGAGTGTAGAGTATAGAGTGTAGGGTATAGAGTGTAGGGTATAGAGTGTAGAGTGTAGGGTATAGAGTGTAGGGTGTAGAGTGTAGGGTATAGAGTGTAGGGTATAGCGTATATGGTATAGAGTGTATGGTATAGAGTGTAGTTTATAGAGTGTAGAATATAGAGTGTAGAGTGTAGGGTATAGAGTGTAGGGTATAGAGTGTAGAGTGTAGGGTATAGAGTGTAGGGTATAGAGTGTAGGGTATAGAGTGTAGAGTGTAGGGTATAGAGTGTATGGTATAGAGTGTAGGGTATAGAGTGTAGAGTGTAGGGTATAGAGTGTAGAGTGTAGGGTATAGAGTGTAGAGTGTAGGGTATAGAGTGTATGGTATAGAGTTTAGGGTGTAGAGTGTAGGGTATAGAGTGTAGAGTTTAGGGTATAGAGTGTGGGGCATAGAGTGTATGGTATACAGTGTAGAGTGTAGAGTGAAGGGTATAGAGTGTAGCGTATAGAGCGTAGGGTGTAGGGTATAGAGTGTAGGGTATAGAGTGTAGAGTGTAGGGTATAGAGTGTAGGGTATAGAGTTTAGGGTGTAGAGTGTAGGGTATAGAGTGTAGAGTTTAGGGTATAGAGTGTGGGGCATAGAGTGTATGGTATACAGTGTATTGTGTAAGGTATAGAGTGTATAGTGTAGGGTATAGAGTGTAGCGTATAGAGCGTAGGGTGTAGGGTATAGAGTGTAGGGTATAGAGTGTAGGGTATAAAGTGTAGGGTATAGAGTGTAGGGTAGAGAGCTTAGGGTGTAGAGTGTAGGGTATAGAGTGTAGAGTTTAGGGCATAGAGTGTGGGGCATAGAGTGTATGGTATACAGTGTAGAGTGTAGGGTATAGAATGTATAGTGTAGGGTATAGAGTGTAGGGTATAGAGTGTAGGGTATAGAGTGTATGGTATAGAGTGTAGGGTATAGAGTGTAGGGTATAGAGTGTAGGTTATAGAGTGTAGCGTATAGAGCGTAGGGTGTAGGGTATAGAGTGTAGGGTATAGAGTGTAGGGTATAGAGTGTAGGGTATAGAGTGTATGGTATAGAGCTTAGGGTGTAGAGTGTAGGGTATAGAATGTAGAGTTTAGGGTAGAGAGTGTGGGGCATAGAGTGTACGGTATACAGTGTAGAGTGTAGGGTATAGAGTGTATAGTGTAGGGTATAGAGTGTAGGGTATAGAGTGTATGGTATAGAGTGTAGGGTATAAAGTGTAGAGTGTAGGGTATAGAGTGTATGGTATAGAGTGTAGGGTATAAAGTGTAGAGTGTAGGGTATAGAGTGTAGGGTATAGAGTGTAGGCTATAGAGTGTAGAGTTTAGAGTGTAGGGTATACAATGTAGAGTGTAGGGTGTAGAGTGTAAAGTGTAGGGTATAGAGTGTAGGATATAGAGTGTAGCGTGTAGGGTATAGAGTGTAGGGTATACAGTGTATGGTATAGAGTGTAGGGTATAGAGTGTAGAGTGTAGGGTATAGAGTGTAGGGTATAGAGTGTAGGGTATAGAGTGTAGGGTATAGATTGTAGGGTATAGGGTATAGGGTATAGAGTGTATGGTGTAGAGTGTAGGGTATAGAGTGTAGGGTGTAGGGTGTAGAGTGTGGGGTGTAGAGTGGTGTAGAGTGTAGTATTTAGAGTGTATGGTATAGAGTGTAGGGTATAGAGTATAGCGTGTATGGTATAGAGTGTAGTGTATAGAGTGTAGGGTATAGGGTATAGAGTGTAGGGTATAGAGTGTAGGGTATAGAGTGTAGGGTATAGAGTGTAGAGTGTAGGGTATAGAGTGTAGGGTGTAGAGTGTAGGGTATAGAGTGTAGGGTATAGAGTATATGGTATAGAGTGTATGGTATAGAGTGTAGGGTATAGAGTGTGGGGTATAGAGTGTAGAGTGTAGGGTATAGAGTGTAGGGTATAGAGTGTAGAGTGTAGGGTATAGAGTGTAGGGTATAGAGTGTAGGGTATAGAGTGTAGAGTGTAGGGTATAGAGTGTAGAGTGTAGGGTATAGAGTGTAGAGTGTAGGGTATAGAGTGTAGAGTGTAGGGTATAGAGTGTATGGTATAGAGTTTAGGGTGTAGAGTGTAGGGTATAGAGTGTAGAGTTTAGGGTATAGAGTGTGGGGCATAGAGTGTATGGTATACAGTGTAGAGTGTAGAGTGTAGGGTATAGAGTGTAGAGTGTAGGGTATAGAGTGTAGGGTATAGAGCTTAGGGTGTAGAGTGTAGGGTATAGAGTGTAGAGTTTAGGGTATAGAGTGTGGGGCATAGAGTGTATGGTATACAGTGTAGAGTGTAGGGTATAGAGTGTATAGTGTAGGGTATAGAGTGTAGCGTATAGAGCGTAGGGTGTAGGGTATAGAGTGTAGGGTATAGAGTGTAGGGTATAGAGTGTAGGGTATAGAGCTTAGGGTGTAGAGTGTAGGGTATAGAGTGTAGAGTTTAGGGTATAGAGTGTAGGGTATAGAGTGTAGGTTATAGAGTGTAGCGTATAGAGCGTAGGGTGTAGGGTATAGAGTGTAGGGTATAGAGTGTAGGGTATAGAGTGTAGGGTATAGAGTGTAGGGTATAGAGTGTATGGTATAGAGTGTAGGGTATAAAGTGTAGAGTGTAAGGTATAGAGTGTAGGGTATAGAGTGTAGGTTATAGAGTGTAGCGTATAGAGCGTAGGGTGTAGGGTATAGAGTGTAGGGTATAGAGTGTAGGGTATAGAGTGTAGGGTATAGAGTGTATGGTATAGAGCTTAGGGTGTAGAGTGTAGGGTATAGAATGTGGAGTTTCGGGTAGAGAGTGTGGGGCATAGAGTGTATGGTATACAGTGTAGAGTGTAGGGTATAGAGTGTATAGTGTAGGGTATAGAGTGTAGGGTATAGAGTGTATGGTATAGAGTGTAGGGTATAAAGTGTAGAGTGTAGAGTATAGAGTGTATGGTATAGAGTGTAGGGTATAAAGTGTAGAGTGTAGGGTATAGAGTGTAGGGTATAGAGTGTAGGCTATAGAGTGTAGAGTTTAGAGTGTAGGGTATAGAATGTAGAGTGTAGGGTGTAGAGTGTAAAGTGTAGGGTATAGAGTGTAGGATATAGAGTGTAGAGTGTAGGGTATAGAGTGTAGGGTATACAGTGTATGGTATAGAGTGTAGGGTATAGAGTGTAGAGTGTAGGGTATAGAGTGTAGGGTATAGAGTGTAGGGTATAGAGTGAAGGGTATAGATTGTAGGGTATAGGGTATAGGGTATAGAGTGTATGGTGTAGAGTGTAGGGTATAGAGTGTAGGGTGTAGGGTGTAGAGTGTGGGGTGTAGAGTGGTGTAGAGTGTAGGATTTAGAGTGTATGGTATATAGTGTAGGGTATAGAGTATAGCGTGTATGGTATAGAGTGTAGTGTATAGAGTGTAGGGTATAGGGTATAGAGTGTAGGGTATAGAGTGTAGGGTATAGAGTGTAGAGTGTAGGGTATAGAGTGTAGGGTGTAGAGTGTAGGGTATAGAGTGTAGGGTATAGAGTATATGGTATAGAGTGTATGGTATAGAGTGTAGGGTATAGAGTGTAGGGTATAGAGTGTAGAGTATAGAGTGTAGGGTATAGAGTGTAGAGTGTAGGGTATAGAGTGTAGGGTATAGAGTGTAGGGTATAGAGTGTAGAGTGTAGGGTATAGAGTGTATGGTATAGAGTGTAGGGTATAGAGTGTAGAGTGTAGGGTATAGAGTGTAGAGTTTAGGGTAGAGAGTGTGGGGCATAGAGTGTATGGTATACAGTGTAGAGTGTAGGGTATAGAGTGTATAGTGTAGGGTATAGAGTGTAGGGTATAGAGTGTATGGTATAGAGTGTAGGGTATAAAGTGTAGAGTGTAGGGTATAGAGTGTATGGTATAGAGTGTAGGGTATAAAGTGTAGAGTGTAGGGTATAGAGTGTAGGGTATAGAGTGTAGGCAATAGAGTGTAGAGTTTAGAGTGTAGGGTATAGAATGTAGAGTGTAGGGTGTAGAGTGTAAAGTGTAGGGTATAGAGTGTAGGATATAGAGTGTAGAGTGTAGGGTATAGAGTGTAGGGTATACAGTGTATGGTATAGAGTGTAGGGTATAGAGTGTAGAGTGTAGGGTATAGAGTGTAGGGTATAGAGTGTAGGGTATAGAGTGAAGGGTATAGATTGTAGGGTATAGGGTATAGAGTGTAGGGTATAGAGTGTAGGGTATAGAGCTTAGGGTGTAGAGTGTAGGGTATAGAGTGTAGAGTTTAGGGTATAGAGTGTGGGGCATAGAGTGTATGGTATACAGTGTAGAGTGTAGGGTATAGAGTGTATAGTGTAGGGTATAGAGTGTAGCGTATAGAGCGTAGGGTGTAGGGTATAGAGTGTAGGGTATAGAGTGTATAGTGTAGGGTATAGAGTGTAGCGTATAGAGCGTAGGGTGTAGGGTATAGAGTGTAGGGTATAGAGTGTAGGGTATAAAGTGAAGGGTATAGAGTGTAGGGTATATAGCTTAGGGTGTAGAGTGTAGGGTATAGAGTGTAGAGTTTAGGGTATAGAGTGTGGGGCATAGAGTGTATGGTATACAGTGTAGAGTGTAGGGTATAGAGTGTATAGTGTAGGGTATAGAGTGTAGGGTATAGAGTGTAGGGTATAGAGTGTATGGTATAGAGTGTAGGGTATAAAGTGTAGAGTGTAGGGTATAGAGTGTAGGGTATAGAGTGTAGGTTATAGAGTGTAACGTATAGAGCGTAGGGTGTAGGGTATAGGGTGTAGGGTATAGAGTGTAGGGTATAAAGTGTATGGTATAGAGCTTAGGGTGTAGAGTGTAGGGTATAGAATGTAGAGTTTATGGTAGAGAGTGTGGGGCATAGAGTGTATGGTATACAGTGTAGAGTGTAGGGTATAGAGTGCATAGTGTAGGGTATAGAGTGTAGGGTATAGAGTGTATGGTATAGAGTGTAGGGTATAAAGTGTAGAGTGTAGGGTATAGAGTGTATGGTATAGAGTGTAGGGTATAAAGTGTAGAGTGTAGGGTATAGAGTGTAGGGTATAGAGTGTAGGCTATAGAGTGTAGAGTTTAGAGTGTAGGGTATAGAATGTAGAGTGTAGGGTGTAGAGTGTAAAGTGTAGGGTATAGAGTGTAGGATATAGATTGTAGAGTGTAGGGTATAGAGTGTAGGGTATATAGTGTATGGTATAGAGTGTAGGGTATAGAGTGTAGAGTGTAGGGTATAGAGTGTAGGGTATAGAGTGTAGGGTATAGAGTGTAGGGTATAGATTGTAGGGTATAGGGTATAGGGTATAGAGTGTATGGTGTAGAGTGTAGGGTATAGAGTGTAGGGTGTAGGGTGTAGAGTGTGGGGTGTAGAGTGGTGTAGAGTGTAGGATTTAGAGTGTATGGTATAGAGTGTAGGGTATAGAGTATAGCGTGTATGGTATAGAGTGTAGTGTATAGAGTGTAGGGTATAGGGTATAGAGTGTAGGGTATAGAGTGTAGGGTATAGAGTGTAGAGTGTAGGGTATAGAGTGTAGGGTGTAGAGTGTAGGGTATAGAGTGTAGGGTATAGAGTATATGGTATAGAGTGTATGGTATAGAGTGTAGGGTATAGAGTGTAGGGTATAGAGTGTAGAGTGTAGGGTATAGAGTGTAGGGTATAGAGTGTAGAGTGTAGGGTATAGAGTGTAGGGTATAGAGTGTAGGGTATAGAGTGTAGAGTGTAGGGTATAGAGTGTATGGTATAGAGTGTAGGGTATAGAGTGTAGAGTGTAGGGTATAGAGTGTAGAGTGTAGGGTATAGAGTGTAGAGTGTAGGGTATAGAGTGTATGGTATAGAGTTTAGGGTGTAGAGTGTAGGGTATAGAGTGTAGAGTTTAGGGTATAGAGTGTGGGGCATAGAGTGTATGGTATACAGTGTAGAGTGTAGAGTGTAGGGTATAGAGTGTAGCGTATAGAGCGTAGGGTGTAGGGTATAGAGTGTAGGGTATAGAGTGTAGAGTGTAGGGTATAGAGTGTAGGGTATAGAGCTTAGGGTGTAGAGTGTAGGGTATAGAGTGTAGAGTTTATGGTATAGAGTGTGGGGCATAGAGTGTATGGTATACAGTGTAGAGTGTAGGGTATAGAGTGTATAGTGTAAGGTATAGAGTGTAGCGTATAGAGCGCAGGGTGTAGGGTATAGAGTGTAGGGTATAGAGTGTAGGGTATAGAGTGTAGGGTATAGAGTGTAGGGTATAGAGCTTAGGGTGTAGAGTGTAGGGTATAGAGTGTAGAGTTTAGGGTATAGAGTGTAGGGTATAGAGTGTAGGTTATAGAGTGTAGCGTATAGAGCGTAGGGTGTAGGGTATAGTGTAGGGTATAGAGTGTAGGGTATAGAGTGTAGGGTATAGAGTGTATGGTATAGAGTGTAGGGTATAAAGTGTAGAGTGTAAGGTATAGAGTGTAGGGTATAGAGTGTAGGTTATAGAGTGTAGCGTATAGAGCGTAGGGTGTAGGGTATAGAGTGTAGGGTATAGAGTGTAGGGTATAGAGTGTAGGGTATAGAGTGTATGGTATAGAGCTTAGGGTGTAGAGTGTAGGGTATAGAATGTAGAGTTTAGGGTAGAGAGTGTGGGGCATAGAGTGTATGGTATACAGTGTAGAGTGTAGGGTATAGAGTGTATAGTGTAGGGTATAGAGTGTAGGGTATAGAGTGTAGGGTATAGAGTGTAGGGTATAAAGTGTAGAGTGTAGGGTATAGAGTGTATGGTATAGAGTGTAGGGTATAAAGTGTAGAGTGTAGGGTATAGAGTGTAGGGTATAGAGTGTAGGCTATAGAGTGTAGAGTTTAGAGTGTAGGGTATAGAATGTAGAGTGTAGGGTGTAGAGTGTAAAGTGTAGGGTATAGAGTGTAGGATATAGAGTGTAGAGTGTAGGGTATAGAGTGTAGGGTATACAGTGTATGGTATAGAGTGTAGGGTATAGAGTGTAGAGTGTAGGGTATAGACTGTAGGGTATAGAGTGTAGGGTATAGAGTGAAGGGTATAGATTGTAGGGTATAGGGTATAGGGTATAGAGTGTAGGGTATAGAGTGTAGGGTATAGAGTTTAGGGTGTAGAGTGTAGGGTATAGAGTGTAGAGTTTAGGGTATAGAGTGTGGGGCATAGAGTGTATGGTATACAGTGTAGAGTGTAGGGTATAGAGTGTATAGTGTAGGGTATAGAGTATAGCGTATAGAGCGTAGGGTGTAGGGTATAGAGTGTAGGGTATAGAGTGTAGGGTATAAAGTGTAGGGTATAGAGTGTAGGGTATAGAGCTTAGGGTGTAGAGTGTAGGGTATAGAGTGTAGAGTTTAGGGTATAGAGTGTGGGGCATAGAGTGTATGGTATACAGTGTAGAGTGTAGGGTATAGAGTGTATAGTGTAGGGTATAAAGTGTAGGGTATAGAGTGTAGGGTATAGAGTGTATGGTATAGAGTGTAGGGTATAAAGTGTAGAGTGTAGGGTATAGAGTGTAGGGTATAGAGTGTAGGTTATAGAGTGTAGCGTATAGAGCGTAGGGTGTAGGGTATAGAGTGTAGGGTATAGAGTGTAGGGTATAGAGTGTAGGGTATAGAGTGTATGGTATAGAGCTTAGGGTGTAGAGTGTAGGGTATAGAATGTAGAGTTTATGGTAGAGTGTGGGGCATAGAGTGTATGGTATACAGTGTAGAGTGTAGGGTATAGAGTGTATAGTGTAGGGTATAGAGTGTAGGGTATAGAGTGTATGGTATAGAGTATAGGGTATAAAGTGTAGAGTGTAGGGTATAGAGTGTATGGTATAGAGTGTAGGGTATAAAGTGTAATTGTAGGGTATAGAGTGTAGGGTATAGAGTGTAGGCTATAGAGTGTAGAGTTTAGAGTGTAGGGTATAGAATGTAGAGTGTAGGGTGTAGAGTGTAAAGTGTAGGGTATAGAGTGTAGGATATAGAGTGTAGAGTGTAGGGTATAGAGTGTAGGGTATACAGTGTATGGTATAGAGTGTAGGGTATAGAGTGTAGAGTGTAGGGTATAGAGTGTAGGGTATAGATTGTAGGGTATAGGGTATAGAGTGTATGGTGTAGAGTGTAGGGTATAGAGTGTAGGGTGTAGGGTGTAGAGTGTGGGGTGTAGAGTGGTGTAGAGTGTAGGATTTAGAGTGTATGGTATAGAGTGTAGGGTATAGAGTATAGTGTGTATGGTATAGAGTGTAGTGTATAGAGTGTAGGGTATAGGGTATAGAGTGTAGGGTATAGAGTGTAGGGTATAGAGTGTAGGGTATAGAGTGTAGAGTGTAGGGTATAGAGTGTAACATAGTAACATAGTAACATAGTTAGTAAGGCCGAAAAAAGACATTTGTCCATCCAGTTCAGCCTATATTCCATCATAATAAATACCCAGATCTACGTCCTTCTACAGAACCTAATAATTGTATGATACAATATTGTTCTGCTCCAGGAAGACATCCAGGCCTCTCTTGAACCCCTCGACTGAGTTCGCCATCACCACCTCCTCAGGCAAGCAATTCCAGATTCTCACTGCCCTAACAGTAAAGAATCCTCTTCTATGTTGGTGGAAAAACCTTCTCTCCTCCAGACGCAAAGAATGCCCCCTTGTGCCCGTCACCTTCCTTGGTATAAACAGATCCTCAGCGAGATATTTGTATTGTCCCCTTATATACTTATACATGGTTATTAGATCGCCCCTCAGTCGTCTTTTTTCTAGACTAAATAATCCTAATTTCGCTAATCTATCTGGGTATTGTAGTTCTCCCATCCCCTTTATTAATTTTGTTGCCCTCCTTTGTACTCTCTCTAGTTCCATTATATCCTTCCTGAGCACCGGTGCCCAAAACTGGACACAGTACTCCATGTGCGGTCTAACTAGGGATTTGTACAGAGGCAGTATAATGCTGTCATCATGTGTATCCAGACCTCTTTTAATGCACCCCATGATCCTGTTTGCCTTGGCAGCTGCTGCCTGGCACTGGCTGCTCCAGGTAAGTTTATCATTAACTAGGATCCCCAAGTCCTTCTCCCTGTCAGATTTACCCAGTGGTTTCCCGTTCAGTGTGTAATGGTGATATTTATTCCCTCTTCCCATGTGTATAACCTTACATTTATCATTGTTAAACCTCATCTGCCACCTTTCAGCCCAAGTTTCCAACTTATCCAGATCCATCTGTAGCAGAATACTATCTTCTCTTGTATTAACTGCTTTACATAGTTTTGTATCATCTGCAAATATCGATATTTTACTGTGTAAACCTTCTACCAGATCATTAATGAATATGTTGAAGACAACAGGTCCCAATACTGACCCCTGCGGTACCCCACTGGTCACAGCGACCCAGTTAGAGACTATACCATTTATAACCACTCTCTGCTTTCTATCACTAAGCCAGTTACTAACCCATTTACACACATTTTCCCCCAGACCAAGCATTCTCATTTTGTGTACCAACCTCTTGTGCGGCACGGTATCAAACGCTTTGGAAAAATCGAGATATACCACGTCCAATGACTCACCGTGGTCCAGCCTATAGCTTACCTCTTCATAAAAACTGATTAGATTGGTTTGACAGGAGCGATTTCTCATAAACCCATGCTGATATGGAGTTAAACAGTTATTCTCAGTGAGATAATCCAGAATAACATCCCTCAGAAACCCTTCAAATATTTTACCAACAGTAGAGGTTAGACTTACTGGCCTATAATTTCCAGGTTCACTTTTAGAGCCCTTTTTGAATATTGGCACCACATTTGCTATGCGCCAATCCTGCGGAACAGACCCTGTCGCTATAGAGTCACTAAAAATAAGAAATAATGGTTTATCTATTACATTACTTAGTTCTCTTAGTACTCGTGGGTGTATGCCATCCGGACCCGGAGATTTATCTATTTTAATCTTATTTAGCCGGTTTCGCACCTCTTCTTGGGTTAGATTGGTGACCCTTAATATAGGGTTTTCATTGTTTCTTGGGATTTCACCTAGCATTTCATTTTCCACCGTGAATACCGTGGAGAAGAAGGTGTTTAATATGTTAGCTTTTTCCTCGTCATCTACAACCATTCTTTCCTCACTATTTTTTAAGGGGCCTACATTTTCAGTTTTTATTCTTTTACTATTGATATAGTTGAAGAACAGTTTGGGATTAGTTTTACTCTCCTTAGCAATGTGCTTCTCTGTTTCCTTTTTGGCAGCTTTAATTAGTTTTTTAGATAAAGTATTTTTCTCCCTATAGTTTTTTAGAGCTTCAATGGTGCCATCCTGCTTTAGTAGTGCAAATGCTTTCTTTTTACTGTTAATTGCCTGTCTTACTTCTTTGTTTAGCCACATTGGGTTTTTCCTATTTCTAGTCCTTTTATTCCCACAAGGTATAAACCGCTTACACTGCCTATTTAGGATGTTCTTAAACATTTCCCATTTATTATCTGTATTCTCATTTCTGAGGATATTGTCCCAGTCTACCAGATTAAGGGCATCTCTAAGCTGTTCAAACTTTGCCTTCCTAAAGTTCAATGTTTTAGTGTAGTGTAGTGTAGTGTAGTGTAGGGTGTAGAGTGTAGGGTATAGAGTGTAGGGTATAGAGTATATGGTATAGAGTGTATGGTATAGAGTATAGGGTATAGAGTGTAGGGTATAGAGTGTAGAGTGTAGGGTATAGAGTGTAGGGTATAGAGTGTAGGGTATAGAGTGTAGAGTGTAGGGTATAGAGTGTATGGTATAGAGTGTAGGGTATAGAGTGTAGAGTGTAGGGTATAGAGTGTAGAGTGTAGGGTATAGAGTGTAGAGTGTAGGGTATAGAGTGTATGGTATAGAGTTTAGGGTGTAGAGTGTAGGGTATGGAGTGTAGAGTTTAGGGTATAGAGTGTGGGGCATAGAGTGTATGGTATACAGTGTAGAGTGTAGAGTGTAGGGTATAGAGTGTAGCGTATAGAGCGTAGGGTGTAGGGTATAGAGTGTAGGGTATAGAGTGTAGAGTGTAGGGTATAGAGTGCAGGGTATAGAGCTTAGGGTGTAGAGTGTAGGGTATAGAGTGTAGAGTTTAGGGTATAGAGTGTGGGGCATAGAGTGTATGGTATACAGTGTAGAGTGTAGGGTATAGAGTGTATAGTGTAGGGTATAGAGTGTAGCGTATAGAGCGTAGGGTGTAGGGTATAGAGTGTAGGGTATAGAGTGTAGGGTATAGAGTGTAGGGTA